>NC_069504.1:235877432-235977432 GCF_027579735.1 Bombina bombina | reverse complement strand
ATCAAGTCTGCATTGTCTCCCCTAAACAAAGCAGGTGGTGAATGGTGTCTAGCTATTGCAATACAATTGCCGGGGGATTCCAAATGAGTGCCCACTCATATAAAATTGCTCTCTTCGTTGACGACCTTCTCTTAACGCTTGCCTCTCCCTATTTGTCTCTCTTTGCGGTACACCTATGGTCGGGCCTCAAATGTTTCAGTTAGTTTTACTAAATCAGAAATCTTATCAGTCCACCTGACAAAACCACAAACAACCCTTATCAAAAAGCATTTCCTTATTAACCTTAAAGGAAGAGTATACTGAATATTTTTTCCTTTAATGTATTTCCAATGATTTGTTATACCAGCTGCATAGTATAGTATGTATGAGAAATTGCATTTTCAGGGTTATTTGTATATATGTAGCTGGTTTTGTGCTGTGAAACCACAGCCTATTACAGTGGGTTGAACTTGCAGGTAAAATATCTCATTATGTTATCACTTTGTGTACACACACATGCTTCCTTTTCTTATATCTGATTGGAAATCAAAGCTCAATATTTAGAGGGAACAATGGAAAATTATAATTTTATTAGTTATCTTTTCTACACCCCACCGGGAGTGTAATTTCTTCTGCTGGCTGTGTTTACATAGTCTGTCTATAGCCTAGACTTAAGTCCAGAAACTTTCAGTATAGGTGGGGATATCACAGTCTAAAGCAGCTATTTCAAATGCAGAAATAAGGGTAAAGGATATATTTGTAAACAATTAAATACACTCCAGCAGGATCATTGGGAACAACTTAAAGGGGAGAAATGTTTTGGGTAAACTGTCCCTTTAATTTACGTTAAAATATCTAGGTATATATATTTAACTCCAGACAAACATACATTGTTTGAGGCTAACTATGGAAAAAACTATATACTACTCTTAAACGTACCCTGAATGGTTGGTCACAGAAATGTATTTCCTGGATAGGTAGAATTTACTCTCTTAAAATGACCATCCTATCTAAAAGGTTATATTTTTTTCAAGCGCTAGCTTTCCCTTTATCAGAACATTTCCTTGTGAAACTACAACATACTGTCAATAATTTTGTATGCACTGGGAAACCTTTGAGAATTGCCAAACATACATATATCTAACTATGGGAATGGGAGGGGTTTGGGCATGCCTGACCTAAAGAAATACCATACCTCAACGTTATTGAATGGTGTGCACAAGACATCAAGAGGTGGGTACAATTAGAACATGATATTAGCGCGATTCTCCAGTTGGAGAGCTACTGCTGACTACAGAACCCATTTAAACCCCCTCTACATCTTCAGTACCTAATCACATCAAAAACATATAAAGTATGGTTGATAACCCTCAGAGATTGTCCGCCCAATCTCCTCTTTGTCCTCTCCACTATCACCTCTACAATGAAACCCTGAATTCCCTCCGGGTCTTTATTACAAGACGCAGGAAACACTAAGTTTACACTCTTATTCCAACCATCACGGTACTAGACGGCACAAAAATAAAGATAAGAAACAACATAGAGACACTGGAAAACAGCTTTTTCTCATCCTGATTTGACACTGTATCTTGGATACTATTTATGTTTGCTATGTATACTACTGTGTGTTTTGAAAACTAATTAAAAAAAAAAGAAAAAGAAATGCTATTGCCGGAAAAAGGAGTTATTGCATTCAAAAAATGCCCACACTTACCTAATTCATTAATTTATTGCACAACTGGAGAGGAGTCTTGTAATTACAGGGTGTTTTACTGTTGCCTAAAAGGGACATTATACTCATAAATAGAACAGGAAAGGCGCTAAAAGCAAAAGTACCAATTGAATATAATAATAGCACGGAATAAAAATAAACAACAATAGATCAATAGGGGCGTCTCTCTCTCTCTCTCTCTCTCTCTCTCTCTCCAAAAATGACCAAATAAAATAAATTGGATACATCGTATCGTCACAGAGATATTACTCCAGTGCAAAGAGCTGTCAGACTTTAAACTATAGACCTGAAAACAAGTCATATTTTCAGGCACTCGACTTGGTGTCCAATATCTAAGATCAGTTCTGCTGCACATAGTGCTGAATAGCATGCAGATCTTTAAAGACTGTGATGATAGATACGTGTCCCTCATGCTATCCAATATAATGTAAGCTTACACTTATCATACTGCTAAAAGCCTTCAACGTGTTTTACCCAATAGTAGGGCTTTCTCAAGAAAGGGACATTACACTCAAAATGTAATTCTCTCTAAAATATATAGAGATATATATTATTACAGCAAAGAAAATGCGCTTTTATTTTTTGCGACCATTTTTCTTTTAAGTCTGAAATTTGTAGTTTTTCCATTGTATTCCATTCTATATGTGTATGCATGTTGTCTTATATGGGTGTATATCAATCATAAATTAAGAAACAGCACTAATTAATATAATAGCTGCATTATTATTATTATTACACTTTCTTTATGAAGCGTCATCATATTCCGCAGCGCTGTCCATGGACACAGTTCATTTAAATAAAACAATAATATAAAACTTCTAAGAGACAGGACAAAATTTACAAACACATACAGGAGGAATTGAGGGCCCTATTCCCGTGGGAACTTACAATCTACAAGAAATGTAGTACCCTCATAAAACGGATTTCTTGAGGGAAATTACGCATCCGTGTTATCTGGCATAAATACTATAGCAGGC
The DNA here is from genome assembly GCF_027579735.1 of Bombina bombina. NCBI lineage: Eukaryota > Metazoa > Chordata > Amphibia > Anura > Bombinatoridae > Bombina > Bombina bombina. Next base: position 235,974,744 of record NC_069504.1, on the reverse strand, counting down.
ACTATACTATTGTGCAGGATAAATATTAACTATGGTAATCTGAGCGTAAAGGTGTAAGCGGATATCGCTGCAGTAATATTAAAGCTCTGAACCGCTTCAGAGCTATCTATTCTTAAGTAAGAAATGGAAACTAATGCATTTATTTTTTTTACATTAAAATGTCCTATTTGGTAGAAACTACATAATTCTATAAATGCCCTTATTAGAGTCAGAAAATCTACAAATAAGTGTAAATGTATACAGAAAAAATATCAGATTGTTTGGCATTTTGTTACTTTTGTCCTCAAACAGAACTGAAAAGTTTGTGTAACATTTTAATACAGATCTTGTTTGTTTTTTAATTATTTTTTTATGTTTGTATTTGATGTGATGTCATATTTAAGATGTCTGCAAGCACAGTATAAAGCTTTGGTGGTTTTATTTGTTTTGTAAAAAGGCATAGTTTCTCTGATTTTAAATCCATTGAAGGCTTGAAGCTAATATTCCTACTAGTATCTTAGAAGATAAAATTAGTGAGATCAGCGAGATATAAGCTAAAGATGAAAGGTTTTGTTAATGCTTCAAACTTTAATGGCAAAATGTACAACTTCAAAAGACAAATAGAGCTTTAAAGGAACATGAAACTATACAATTCTCTGTCATGATTCAGATAGAACATACAATTTTAAACAACTTTCCAATTTACTTTTATTATCAAATTGGCTTCATTGTCTTAGAAACCTTTTCCCCAAGGCAGAACATGCTGTGATCTGAGATATCATCGCAGAAAATGCAGCATGTCTGTAGAAAGAATGGGACACATGCAGGAACTGTTGGCTCTTTCGCTTTGCAGCATTGCTCTGCATCAGGCGGTTGTCTTCAAACTGCACTTTGCTCTCGCTGCACTGTGTAAATGCACCCAGGGTTTCCAGTAGTGCTCCATAAAAATACTAGAAAACCAATGGGGGACTGGGTATGGGTGGTTGGTGGGGTCACACAATGTCCCCACAAAAGCTCTATCCTTCATACCATCATATATATTTTTCACAACTGAGCAGTCATTTTATCCCCTTGGTTGCCAATTACAAACGTACGCAGTAGTGGTTTGACCTCCCTTGATTGTCAGGATAATACACTCAGCAATTATTTAACGCCCCATGACCCAAGTGGAAACTGCCTTTGATGCAAACAGCAGAGCTAGTCACATGACAGAGCTGTATAACTAACACATCTGGATAAGCAATGCTCTGCGTGTACCCAGTGGTACTTCTATTATGAGTTTAACTCCTTTAAGGGGGTTAAAAACATAGAGGTTCAGGGCCACTATCCTTAAAATTACATGCACTAATTAATTAGATCATGTAATTTGTTAGACTAGAACGGCCCTTTAATTTGTGTCTTTTAAGCCACCTCTGACAGGTGTGGTGTTTGACTGCAAGTGCATGCACAGTATATGTATGTATGCCACCAAAACATCAATACTTATTAAAAGCATTTGTGCTAATAGAAATATGTAGCTTCTATTCACTCATTGTAACATATCTCAGCCTAATGTCACTATCCCTTTAAGAAATCCTTTTCTGACTGCTGCATTTGGGCAGTATTCACATTCAGCTTGCCTGCCTGCCTGATTAATCATTCATGCACCTGATTACCTCAGCCTCTTTTTAAGCCTTCTCAGGTCTAATGTGCCTTGCATTAACATTGAAGTTGTGATCCTGAACAGAGGTCTGTGACTGTTTCCTGCATGAACTTAGCAACTATTCCAAGATACAGCATTTCCTATTACCTATGCAAAATATCATCAAACCGCAAGTATCAAAAATATCTCCATTCTGTTTCCTGGACACAGCTACTTAACAATCTCTGAACTTTATTATAATTCAACTATGCTTTTGTTTACCATCACTCTCTAATTACAACAGCATCTTACTCAGAACTTTATAACTATTTCTCTGCTACAAGTTGTCATTGCTGAAATATCCTGCTGCAAATATGTTAACATATTCTGAACTCTGCATCTATGTGTTCAATTAAAAGCTTTCCTGTGATTCTCCAATATATGTTCAAACAGTAATTAATGCCTTAAACTTAACTTTCACCTGTGCTGCTCTGCTAATTACTGACATACAGCTCATTATAATAATATGTACTGTGAACCTGCAATAAACCAAGTTTGCATCTAAATGCACAAACAGTAATTAATGCCTAAACTTGCAGCTTGTCTAAGTACCTGTGCAGCTGTGCTTTAACTCTGACATACAGCTTTATATAATATTATGTACTGTGAACCTGCAACAATCCTTAGTTTGCATCTAAGTGTCAAACTTTCACCAGATTACTCTGAAGCCTGAACATTCCACTTTGCTATATTTCTCTCTCATTGAATCCTGCAGTTACTTCTATTAACTAACTATAAGTCACAGTGAACTCAGAATATATTGTATACAAATGTTGCACTCTCCATTTATTCTACAATAACTTCTAGCAACTATGAATCACAGAATATCATCTATCCACGTCCAGGATACTCTTCCCCGGGTCAGGGGTCGGTGTCTTCAAATCCCTACCACTGCCCCGAGGGTCTGTTTCCTGAGCGCATGTACACCGGATCATGACAGAATGTTAATGCCTAAAAAAGGGATCCGCAGTGGTAGTGGATGCACCGACCCTCAAAGGAAAATAAAAAATTACAACATAACTCAGACCCAAGCAATCCCTAAAGGAAAAACAGAAGATTTTCAAACTTTAAAAAATTTAAAGACACAGTACTCCCATTCTAGACAATCCTCTACTCATGTTCGTGGTTACCATTTTGGTGAAACTGATCCTGAATCTGACTATGAAAATGAAGAGGATTTAACCATAGCTTCAGCAGAAAAAATTCAGGCTTTCAAAGATTTAAAGAGACAGAACCACTTTTCCAAAATGTCATCTGTTCTTCATGTTCGTGATTACCATTTTGGTGAAACTGATTCTGAATCTGACTATGAAAATGAAGAGAATATATCCATCGATTCAGCAGAAAAAAATCAGATCTTTAAAGATTTAAAGAGACAGAACCACTTTTCTAGAATTTCATCTGTTCCTCATGTTTGTGATTCCTATCCTGATGATACTGATTCTGAGTCTGTATATGTCAACAAGGAGGATGACTTCACAGATCCAGCTGAATTGGCATTAGACTGGTATGACCGCAACTTTAATTCGCCACAAACTCAGACAAGACCTCAACCTATTTGCTATAATGACATCCTTGGTTGTTATATTTACAACATGGATGATACAGACAGCTCCCATCATGAAACCTCTCATGGAAATACTGATATTACCATGGATTCGTTAGATTGGACAGATTCAGAGCTGGAAGAAAGGACATCTGGTTTACAGACTGCTGTTAGGAGTAAAGGTCCGCTCAACTACTATGCTGATTTATCACATCAGAATTATGCATCCAGTGATGAAGAGGATTTCTGTTCTCAACCTTACTACAAGCCACAATGGCAGCAACTTAAGAAGCCTCATACTGGGAAGAAATCTAAGCTCTCTAAGAAAAAGAAGAAGAAGAAGAAAATCCTTCTGCCCACAGAAAATCAGAAGTGCAAAGAGGAAACTCAGCCTGATTCCCCTGTTTTAGATTCTGTTGTACCAGACCCTCTCTTGCCTCCTGACACTGTCAACACCGAGCTGGATGATGTCTATAGTCACTATCAGTCTCTTCTTAAAGCATCTAATGGTATCTCTTCTCAGACTCTACAACAACTACAAAAACTGTTTCCAACTATTGATTTCTTGCATCCCTCTCATGCTGCCTCAATACCTGTAAACCCTGTGCTAGAAGCAAAAGATAATTCTGATCCAGATATACAACCTTTCAGTTTACCAGAGATAATCCCTGGAGAATTTAGCTCTGATATTCAAACTCAAATAAGCATGCCTGCTGAACTCCAGATAACTTCTCAGTCAGAATCTTGTGTCACAATTCCTCCGCATCTACCTGAGTGTGGCATATTGCAGTACACTTCACCTTCTCAAAATTCTTCTGTTATTGCATCTAAGAAATTGTTTCCCTTGGGAGATACTTTGCATCAACCTACATTTTCTACTACTTCAGTTTCCTGTACAGGAATTCCTGATACTCAATCCTGTGAGGACAACTTTGAACCAAGTTTGCAAGTGGACATTCTTGAACCTGAAACTTGTACAAAAGTTCTTCAAGAAGATTCCCCTGTGCCCATTCCTGTTCCTGTTTTCCATGATTATACTACTAAACCTGACATCAAGGTGGACTCTCCTGTTTTTGACCCTGGTATGGGTATTCCTTTGTTTAACCCAGAAATGGGTGTAATAATACTTGATCCTGAAGATAGCCATGCCCTCTACTCAGAAGCGAGTATGGTTCTTGGCTCTAAAGTGGGTCTTGTTAATTCTTCGTTTATGAACCCTGAAGAAAGCCTTGCCCTCTGCTCAGAAGAGAGTATGGTTCCTGGCTCTAAAGTGGGTTCTTTTTCTTTCTCTATAGTTGAACATTGCCCTGGCATGGGCATTCCTTCACCTGATCCTACTGAGGATATTCCTGAACCTTGCCCAGATGTGGGTACTTCTGAACATTGCCCTGGCATGGGCATTCCTTCACCTGATCCTACTGAGGATATTCCTGAACCTTGCCCAGATGTGGGTACTTCTGAACATTGCCCTGGCATGGGCATTCCTTCACCTGATCCTACTGAGGATATTCCTGAACCTTGCCCAGATGTGGGTACTTCTGAACATTGCCCTGGCATGGGCATTCCTTCACCTGATCCTACTGAGGATATGACTGAAACTTGCCCAGATGTGGGTATTCCTGAACCTTACCCTGGTGTGGACATTCATATACCTATTCTTAGTGAGAACACTTTTGATTCTGAATCCAGTAAGGAGACATTTCATTTTGAATTAGAAGATGGCAAGAACTGGACAAATCTTGCACTCTACACTCCTATCTCCTATTTTGAAGAAAGCCCTGCTATTGCGTTAGAAGTGGCTATAGCTTTTTCTTTTGGAGTATATCTAATCCTCAGCCAAGAGGTTAATTCTGAGGATACTCAAATCTCTGACCCAAAGGTGGTTAATCTGGTTATCAATCCAGAATGCTGCATCTCTATTTCTGAAGCTGAGGAAAGCCTATTCATATCTCTAGGACTGGCTGCCTTTTCATTGGCTATATACATGGTCATCTATCATGAAGAACATCCACCTGTCTACCCTCAGGATGATTCTGTGGTAGGAAGCTCATTGTATGTTACGTTCATGCATTCTCACGATGACTACAAAAAAGTTGACTTCAAGTTTTGCTCTCATCATTGTCAAGATCTTTTGATACCTGAATTACATGGCCTTTACTTCGTCATTCAACTTTTTCAAGAGATCTCCAACCCTCCTTTCTTGATTTCCGATTGGACTCACTACCTCCATACACCTACTACCGATTCTCCATATCAATTTTGTTCTCTCTCCTTTTGGATTGTATTGGGCGCCCGGAGGTCGCCTTTAAGGAGGGGAATCTGTAACATATCTCAGCCTAATGTCACTATCCCTTTAAGAAATCCTTTTCTGACTGCTGCATTTGGGCAGTATTCACATTCAGCTTGCCTGCCTGCCTGATTAATCATTCATGCACCTGATTACCTCAGCCTCTTTTTAAGCCTTCTCAGGTCTAATGTGCCTTGCATTAACATTGAAGTTGTGATCCTGAACAGAGGTCTGTGACTGTTTCCTGCATGAACTTAGCAACTATTCCAAGATACAGCATTTCCTATTACCTATGCAAAATATCATCAAACCGCAAGTATCAAAAATATCTCCATTCTGTTTCCTGGACACAGCTACTTAACAATCTCTGAACTTTATTATAATTCAACTATGCTTTTGTTTACCATCACTCTCTAATTACAACAGCATCTTACTCAGAACTTTATAACTATTTCTCTGCTACAAGTTGTCATTGCTGAAATATCCTGCTGCAAATATGTTAACATATTCTGAACTCTGCATCTATGTGTTCAATTAAAAGCTTTCCTGTGATTCTCCAATATATGTTCAAACAGTAATTAATGCCTTAAACTTAACTTTCACCTGTGCTGCTCTGCTAATTACTGACATACAGCTCATTATAATAATATGTACTGTGAACCTGCAATAAACCAAGTTTGCATCTAAATGCACAAACAGTAATTAATGCCTAAACTTGCAGCTTGTCTAAGTACCTGTGCAGCTGTGCTTTAACTCTGACATACAGCTTTATATAATATTATGTACTGTGAACCTGCAACAATCCTTAGTTTGCATCTAAGTGTCAAACTTTCACCAGATTACTCTGAAGCCTGAACATTCCACTTTGCTATATTTCTCTCTCATTGAATCCTGCAGTTACTTCTATTAACTAACTATAAGTCACAGTGAACTCAGAATATATTGTATACAAATGTTGCACTCTCCATTTATTCTACAATAACTTCTAGCAACTATGAATCACAGAATATCATCTATCCACGTCCAGGATACTCTTCCCCGGGTCAGGGGTCGGTGTCTTCAAATCCCTACCACTGCCCCGAGGGTCTGTTTCCTGAGCGCATGTACACCGGATCATGACACTCATGCACATTTCAGTTTAAACCTTTACATTTCACAAAGAGAAACAGCACCACTATGTGTACAATATATATATTTATTTGTATTTAGTTTTTTAAATAGCTTTATTCAATTTCATTTAAGGTCTACAGAGCACACTCAATACTCCATTTGACATGTTAAAATAAAATGAGCAATAATCCATTCATTTTGCAGTCTTGTGTATTCTTCTTTGGAGTCTCGAGTGCTTTTGCTGAAAGATGTAATTTGTGATTAATAGTATGCAGCTGTTTAAAGAAGCCATTACGTATTATGCAGCTAGAACTAGACTACAACAGTATTGCAGGAAAAGCCACTGGAATTACAAGTTCACGGTTTCAGTAAATGACCCTGCTAAATTTGACAATCTGTAACATGAAACCTGGCGTGATTTGCAATTATTTGGTCCTTGTGGTACAAGTCACCTCATGCACCAAATTCCTGAGGTATTAAAACAATATTGTAACTTTCACAAGGGAAATCTTAGATAAACCACAGTGTACATTATTGTGTGTTTTAACCTTTACAATAATAAAGATATTATTGTGTGAAGTTAAATTATAAGGTATCTTACTCTGTCTGAGAAACGATTCCTTATCATACGCTGTCTTGTCAATGCTCACTGTTTCACTCTTAACATGTTGCTATATAATGGGGGCATATTGTGTCTTAAATATTTTAGTGTTTGATTTACCTGCTACATACGTGCAATTTCTTATATTTACAGGCTCCTTACTGTTTACTGTTTATTGGTACTCATAATGTTCTATACTGAACCTGCATGGTGCTCTCATAACTGCAGATCTCTACATCTTACGCATATGTTTGGAGCTTAGGTACAGTTTTTAGCTACGACTTATTGCTGCCAGCGGCCGGGGCAGCTTATTGTCTATAATCTGCAAAAATATAGCTCCACAGATAAGTTTCAGCCATAGTTTCTTTAGGCATGTTTCTACTGTTATATTTATAATGATTTTATAGCCATAGCAAAAGCAAGCAATTTAAATGCTAACCCAATGTGAATTTATAGGTAGGAGCACTGTAATTATGATACCTATTTAAGTTTGTGTGATAAGCAGACCTCAAACACTACATGATGACCTGTCTTCCAGTGCAGGCTGGACCTGCGCTAATTCCTTGATACTTAGCTCCTTGCTCCTATATCCTATATAACAGAGCTACATAACCCCTGGTATTAAAAATATCCTGAATTCTTGGGATCCATTGAGCAGAATATAGTCTGGAAAGGCACAATTCTCTGACAATTTCCACTTAACACATTTAAATAACCACCCCCCTTCCCCCCATATCTTGAATTCTGTATCTGGAATTCTTTTTTATACAGGACACAGCATTGACCTACCATATAAACAACCTGTTCCTCTCTATCCTCTAATAATCCATGAGCCCTCGCTACTTTCAACGCAGACTATGAGCCTTGCTCAGGTATTCAGACTATCATCTTCACTCTACCACCTCCTCCCCCCCCCCCCCCTCTCCCCTCCCCCCCCTCCCCCGCCCTTCCAGTTTAATGTACCTCCTAAGATAGGAAGGCTAAATACGCGGCTTATCTTGCTAATGCCGCACCTTCACAACTTTTAACATTACCTACTGATTAAGTATGCTAAATTCTTTCTTTCCCTATTTTGAACTAGTATTTAGATTAGGTCCGACAGTGGCCCATTGAGTTATCAGAAAGATGTACCTTGCTATTAATATTTTATATGTATTAGGTTACCTTGTCTATGCGCATTTATGTTCTCTTGTCTACTTAATTCAATTTATACAAAAGATCTCTCAACTATTAAAATTACCAGGATACAACGTATAACACTAAATATCCCAAATTTATACACAACTTTACCAAGTTTTTTTACCGTTATACTACCCTATATTTCTATATGAGGTGTTAATAAATGTATATAAAAAGAGGTTCTCATTTAGAGATCCTAAAGTGGTCTCTCAGCTAGACATAGCCCCCTACCTATGGTTCTGTGTCTATTAATGAGGTCCGAGAGTGGCCTCTTTTGTTAGTTAGGAGGCATACAGAATGTTAGGCATAACACTTGTATAATATGCTTCTGCATTCTCCCTTTCAGAATTGTATTATGCTGTTACACAGAATTGTACTATATGTTCCCAGCATTTCATTATCACCGTGTATGTTTTTCACATCTTATGTATGCCTTTTTCAGAACCTCAATAAAAATAATTAAAAAAAAAAAAAAAAAAAAATTATAAGGTATCTGAACTCATAAAATGTTTATTTGTAAAATTTTTGAAAGATATGCCAGTTTGTACTTTGTCACATTTGGTAGTCATTTTTTTTTTACACAGTGACAAAACAATGCTGCTTTTTTCTGTGACATTTCATGTTAATGTGTAGTACAAGATATGATCATCCTTGTCCAGTTGATAGGGGAACGTTGCTTCAACAAGTGAAAAGCCCTCAGACATAAGTTAAATACATTTTGTGACCATAGGGTGATTCAGGCAAAATTGAGGAGATAAGTAGGGTTAGAAAAATATCACTAGTTTACTAATAAGGAAAAAATGGTTATAGGCGTGAAAAAGTATCTCTTCCACTCATGGTTAAAAATAGAAAATAATTGAATAGCTTTCCCATCACCATAAATGTCTTTCTCAACAAGTTGAAAACCTGGCTATGACAGTCTGATGGTAAGTTCAACTCAAAATTGAGCAGTCACAGATACAAGGGATCTTAAATAGATAAACAGGACCTCAAATAGATAGAGAGAGAAACTTCCATAGTGCAGTAGCAAGTATGTTACACAAGTGACCAGGAATAAAACGGTACTCACAAAAAATAGAGCTATGTTAGCTCTTAGTACTGTGCTCAAAAGAGATGAAAGCTTAGGTACAATAACAACATTTTCACTTTGTTGCCACATATATGCTTTGAATGAAAACATAAAAAGTCACTCTGGGGTCAAAGTAATTCTTAGGGGACACATCTTATACGGTATCCAGACTTTTTAAAGGGCCAGTAAATACATTAGATTTGCATAATCAACAAATGCATAATACAACGGCAATGCAATAGCACTTAGGGGTTGATTTATGAAGCAGCGGACGCCTGAAGTTAAAGTTAAGAAGCAGCGGTCGAAAGACTGCTGCTCCTTAACTCGTCCGCCACCTCAGAGACTGGGGACAGTAATCAGCTCGATCGGAATGATTGACACCCCCTGTTAGCGGCCTACAGCAAATTATGTCCGTCCGCACGTTGTTAAATCGGCCCCTTAGTCTGAACTTTTTTTTCTTACAAATTTAAAGGGACATTCCAGTCGGAATATAAATGCACATAGATTTATTGCATCTTTGAATAGAAACATATTTTCAATATACATGTATTGGCAAAAATGCTTCTATTAAGAGTTATTACTGTTTTAGTGTTAACATTTTTCTCTGCACGTGCATATGAAGCATAGCTAGATATTTTCACTGCATCCACATTTTAAATAATGCAGCTGCTCATATTATCAGTGGGGCTTTTATCATGTCAGTAGTGATGTCCCGAATAGTTCGCCGGCGAATAGTTCCCGGCGAACATAGCTTGTTTGCGTTCGCTGCGGCGGGCGAACAAATGCGATGTTTGATCCGCCCCCTATTCGTCATCATTGAGTAATACTTTGACCCTGTACCTCACAGTCAGCAGGCACATTCCAGCCAATCAGCAGCAGACCCTCCCTCACAGACCCTCCTACCTCCTGGACAGCATCCATTTTAGATTCATTTGGAAGCTGCATTCTTAGTGAGAGGAGGGACAGTGTAGCTGCTGCTGATTTAATAGGGAAATCGATAGCTAGGCTAGTGTATTCAGTGTCCACTACAGTCCTGAAGGACTCATCTGATCTCTGCTGTAAGGACAGCACCCCAAAAAGCCCTTTTTAGGGCTAGAACATCAGTCTGCTTTTTTTTTTTTTCCTGTGTAATCTAATTACAGTTGCCTGCCTGCCAGCGTGTGTGTCAGGCTCACGGCGTATACTGTGCCCACTTGCCCAGTGCCACCACTCATATCTGGTGTAACAGTATTGTAAAATTTAAAAAAAAAAAACTTTTTTGACTTTGTTAAATAATAGCAGTCAGTTTCCTTCACACGTGTGCGTTTCAGTGCCTGTCTGCCAGGGCACAGTGTCACCCCAGTGCAACTCATATCTGGTGTAACAGTAGTGTAGATTTAAAAAACAACACTTTTTTGACTGTGTTAAATAATAGCAGTCAGTTTCCTTCACACATGTGTGTTTCAGTGCCTGCCTGCCAGGGCACAGTGTCACCCCAGTGCAACTCATATCTGGTGTAACAGTAGTGTAGATTTAAAAAAAAAAAAAAAAACTTTTTTGACTGTGTTAAATAATAGCAGTCAGTTTCCTTCACACATGTGCGTTTCAGTGCCTGCCTGCCAGGGCACAGTGTCACCCCAGTGCAACTTATATCTGGTGTAACAGTAGTGTAGATTTAAAAAAACAACACTTTTTTGACTGTGTTAAATAATAGCAGTCAGTTTCCTTCACACTTGTGCGTTTCAGCGTCTACTCTGCCAACTTCTGCCAGTGCACAGTGCCACTCATTCTGTTGTCACAGTAGCTTGCACGCATAGTACCACTAATCGAAAAAAAAAATGACAGGCGAGGCAGGCCACCCCGCAGGGGCCGTCATGGTGCTGTGATTCCCTTTGGCCCTAGAATAATGCCCAGTGTTCAGAGGCCACGTACCCTGAACTCGAACAGTTCTGAGGACATAGTTGACTGGCTAACACAGGACACCCAATCTTCTACAGGTTCCGCTCGGAACCTTGACGCACCATCCTCCTCCAGCTTAGCTTCGGGCACCTCTCAAGTTACCACTCGCCCGCCTGCCGCCACCACCAACACTAGCACCACAGCCGCTTCACTTGATCTGTCAGAGGAGTTATTTACACATCAGTTGGAAGAAATGAGTGATAGTGATGTGCAACCATTATTGACAGAGGATGTAGATAACAGGGATATGTCTCAGTCAGGCAGCATTACACACATGGACGTACGGTGTGATGATGATGATGTTGTACCCGCTGCTGCTTCCTTTGCTGAGTTGTCAGATACAAGTGAAGCAGTTGATGATGACGATGCGTCCGTGGATTTCACGTGGGTGCCCGCTAGAAGAGAAGAAGAACAGGGGGAAAGTTCAGATGGGGAGACAGAGAGGAGGAGGAGACTAGTTGGAAGCAGGGGGAGGTCGTCGCAAGGAGCTAGTGGCACAGTCAGACAGCATGCATCGGTACCCGCTGCTGCTTCCGTTGCTGAGTTGTCAGATACAAGTGAAACGGTTGATGAGGACGATGCATCCGTGGATGTCATGTGGGTGCCCGCTAGAAGAGAAGAAGAACAGGGGGAAAGTTCAGATGGGGAGACAGAGAGGAGGAAGAGACGAGTTGGAAGCAGGGGGAGGTTGTCGCAAGGAGCTAGTGGCACAGTCAGACAGCATGCATTGGCACCCAGGGTCAGCCAGACAGCACGCCAATCAACGCATGCTGTTGTCACCACCAGAATGCTGTCATTGCAGAGCTCAGCAGTGTGGCTTTTTTTTGTGTGTCTGCCTCTGACAACAGCGATGCCATTTGCAACCTGTGCCAAAAGAAACTGAGTCATGGGAAGTCTAACACCCACCTAGGTACAACTGCTTTGCAAAGGCACATGATCGCACATCACAAACGCCTATGGGATCAACACATGAGTACAAGCAGCACACAAACTCAAAGCCGCCATCCTCCTCCTGGTCCAGCATCTTCAGCCACGTCAACCACTGCTGTCCTCCTTGCCCCCTCTCAACCATCCGCCACTCCGTCTCTCGCCTTGAGCAGTTCCTGCTCATCTGCCCACAGTCAGGTGTCTGTCAAGGACATGTTTGAGCGTAAGAAGCCAATGTCACAAATTCACCCCTTGCCCGCTTTTACCATACAAGCTGGTGGAGTCTGAGGCGTTCCAAAAATTTGTAGCTATTGGGACACCGCAGTGGAAGGTACCCGGCCGAAATTTCTTTGCACAAAAGGCAATCCCCAACCTGTACTCGATTGTGCAAAAGGAAGTAATGGCATGTCTGGCACACAGTGTTGGGGCAAGGGTCCATCTGACCACTGATACCTGGTCTGCAAAGCATGGTCAGGGCAGGTATATCACCTACACTGCGCATTGGGTAAACCTGGTGACGGCTGCCAAGCATGGAATGCGTGGCTCTGCAGAGGAGTTGGTGACACCGCCACGACTTGCAGGCAGGCCTGCTGCCACCTCCTCTACTCCTCCTACTCCATCCTCTTCCATAACCTCCTCGGCTGAGTCCTCTTCTGCTGCTGCATCTTGCTCCACATCAACGGCACCCCCCCAGCTCCCCAGGTACTATTCCACATCCCGGATACAGCAGTGTCACGCCATCTTGGGGTTGACTTGCCTGAAAGCAGAGAGTCACACAGGACCAGCACTCCTGTCCGCCCTGAACGCACAGGTGGATCAGTGGCTGACTCCGCACCAACTGGAGATTGGCAAAGTGGTTAGTGACAACGGAAGAAATTTGGTGGCGGCATTGAAATTGGGCAAGTTGACACGTGCCGTGCATGGCACATGTGTGTAATCTGATCGTACAACGCTTTGTGCATAAGTACCCAGGCTTACAGGACGTCCTGAAGCAGGCCAGGAAGGTGTGTGGCCATTTCAGGCGTTCCTACACGGCCATGGTGCACTTTTCAGATATCCAGCGGCGAAACAACATGCCAGTGAGGCGCTTGATTTGCACAGCCCGACACGTTGGAATTCAACACTCCTAATGTTCAACCGCCTGATCCAACAAGAAAAAGCCGTTAACGATTATTTGTATGACCGGGGTGCTAGGACAGCCTCTGCGGAGCTGGGAATTTTTTGCCACGTTACTGGACGCTCATGCGCAATGCCTGTAGGCTCATGCGTCCTTTTGAGGAGGTGACAAACCTAGTCAGTCGCACCGAAGGCACCATAGGCGACATCATACCATTTGTTTTCTTCCTGGAGCGTGCCCTGCGAAGAGTGCTGGATCAGGCCGTAGATGAGCGTGAAGAGGAAGAGGAAGAGTTGTGGTCACCATCACCACCAGAAACAGCCTTATCAGCATCGCTTGCTGGACCTGCGGCAACGCTGGAAGAGGATTGTGAGGAAGAGGAGTCAGAGGAGGAATGTGGCTTTGAGGAGGAGGAGGAAGACCAACCACAACAGGCATCCCAGGGTGCTCGTTGTCACATATCTGGTACCCGTGGTGTTGTACGTGGCTGGGGGGAAGAAGATACCTTCAGTGAGATCACTGAGGACGAGGAACGGGACATGAGTAGCTCGGCATCCAACCTTGTGCAAATGGGGTCTTTCATGCTGTCGTGCCTGTTGAGGGACCCTCGTATAAAAAGGCTGAAGGAGAATGACCTGTACTGGCTGTCCACGCTACTAGACCACCGGTATAAGCATAAAGTGCCTGAAATGTTACCGAATTCCCGCAAGTCGGAAAGGATGCAGCAGTTCCAAAATAAATTAAAAAGTATGCTTTACACAGCGTATAAGGGTGATGTCACAGCACAACGGGAATCTAACAGGGGAATAGGTGAAAGTAATCCTCCTCCTCCCACGACCACGCCGTCAAAGACAGGATGCTGTACAGACGTGTTGTTGATGGAGGACATGCGGAGCTTTTTAAGTCCTACTAATTGCCACAGCCCTTCGGGGTCCACCCTCAGAGAACGACTCGACCGACAGGTAGCAGACTACCTCGCCTTAACTGCAGATATCGACACTCTGAGGAGCGATGAACCCCTTGACTACTGGGTGTGCAGGCTTGACCTGTGGCCTAAGCTATCCCAATTTGCAATAGAACTTCTGGCCTGCCCTGCTTCAAGTGTCCTGTCAGAAAGGACCTTCAGTGCAGCAGGAGGTATTGTCACTGAGAAGAGAAGTCGCCTAGGTCAAAAAAGTCTAGATTACCTCACCTTTATTAAGATGAATGAGGGATGGATCCGAAGGGACTGACAGTGGGCGATACATTTGACGAAAAAAGGCCTGATGAGATGAGCTGCCTTGGGCTAAAAATGGTCCACACGCTGCTGTATTTTATCTCTGAATGCTGGATGACTTGCGTGACTTTTCCGCCACCAACTAGGGTTCAAGCCGCAATGTTTTAGGGCACTTTCTGCCTGGGAAACAAACATCAATTTTTCTGGCCGCTGCTACAGCAGCGGCTGCAACAATACCTAATTTTTCAGGCATGTGTACATGCCTAATTTTTCTGGCCTCTGGTGCTGCACTGTGGCTTCAAAAACCAAACCAAAAAAAAGGCACATATCAGGGATTAAACTGATAGGAATAGTACTACTTAACACACCACTCCTATCTGGTGGCACATTAGATTGCACGCGCAGTGCCCCAAATTTGAAGTAGGAGGTCCGACCAAGCATCTTTTTCCATCTCCCGGTTCCTAAAATCGATGCCATATACACGTCTCCTGATAGGGGACGTAACAGGGATTAAACTGATAAGAATAGAACTACTTAACACACCACTCCTATCTGGTGGCACATTAGATTGCACGCGCAGTGCCCCAAATTTGAAGTAGGAGGACCGACCAAGCATCTTTTTCCATCTCCCGGTTCCTAAAATCGATGCCATATACACGTCCCCTGATAGGGGACGTAACAGGGATTAAACTGATAGGAATAGTTCTACTTAACACACCTTATAATAATACAGAGAGAGGCAACGCAGAGAGAGGAGTCTGAAGAAAAGGAGTCAGAGGAGGAAGGTGGCTTTGAGGAGGTGGAAGACCAAACACAGCAGGCGTCCCAGGGGGCTTGTTGTCACCTTTCGGGGACCCTTGGTGTTGTACGTGGTTGGGTGGAGGAAGAGACCTTCAATGACATCAGTGAGGACAAGGAACGGGACATGGCTAGCTTGGTATCCAACCTTGTGCAAATGGGGAGTTTGCGGTTGTGCAAATGGACTGTTTGCGGTTGTTTGTGGTGCGTTAAAGGGACAGTCTAGGCCAAAATAAACTTTCATGATTCAAATAGAGCATGTAATTTTAAACAATTTTCCAATTTACTTTTATCACCAATTTTGCTTTGTTCTCTTGGTATTCTTAGTTGAAAGCTTAACCTAGGAGGTTCATATGCTAATTTCTTAGACCTTGAAGCCCACCTCTTTCAGATTGCATTTTAACAGTTTTTCACCACTAGAGGGTGTTAGTTCACGTATTTCATATAGATAACACTGTGTTCGTGCACGAGAAGTTATCTGGGAGCAGGCACTGATTGGCTAGACTGCAAGTCTGTCAAAAGAACTGAAAAAAGGGGCAGTTTGCAGAGGCTTAGATACAAGATAATCACAGAGGTTAAAAGTATATTATTATAAATGTGTTAGTTATGCAAAACTGGGAAATGGGTAATAAAAGGGATTATCTATCTTTTAAAACAATAAAAATTCTGGTGTAGACTGTCCCTTTAAACAGGGAGTTTGGTCTGTCACTGTGAAGCGGGCGTAACCCTTACACTACCTGATTGATACAACATTATACCTGATGTTTTAAAGCACGTTATTCCAAACAATTTAGCAATGTTAGGTGATTTATGCCCTTTATGGATTAAAACCAGACTCTGCATCAACTATGTAATTTTCCATGGGAGTTTTGCCATGGATCCCCCTCCGGCATGCCACAGTCCAGGTGTTAGTCATCTCTATTGTGGCCAGAAAGAGTCCCTGTGGGTTTTAAAATTCGCCTGCCTATTGAAGTCTATGGCGGTTCGCCCGGTTCACCCATTTGCGAACAGTTGTGGAAGTTCGCGTCCGCTGTTCGCGAACGCAAAATTTTAGGTTCGCGACATCACTACATGTCAGCAATTAACACATTGAGTCATTACCAGATGGTACAAGCACCTTAGGCTCTCCGAACACGTGTTGTGTTTAAAATGCTGGTGCACTGTGCATACTTAAATACACTTTTGAAACGGCTGTAGCTTTTATAACAAGCTTTTTTGCTAATGCATGTATATTACAAAATTGCTTCTGTTCAATACAGAAATGCACCCACATGGTTTCCAATTTTGGCTGGAATATCCTTTTAAAATTTGTGTCTATTGCCATCAAAAATTACTATTTTTCCCCGTCTTTAACAATCTTCTCTGCCTGTGTCTTTGTTTTTGATTTTTTTTGTGTTCTAACATACAAATATTAGTTTATTTTTTATTTAAAATAACAACTATTACCTTTCTGATTAAAGTACTGTACTATCTTTCTGAGGGTACTATATATACAAAAGTATTTAAAGTAAAATAAAGCTACCTTTAGGTTACATGTTTAAACTGTATTATAACATGTAAATATTGCATAAATGACATAAGATATGTTTGTTTACACTTGGTTCCATCAACTCTCCAAACAGTCCAATTTTACAGATGCAAATATTATCAAAATCCAAACTATTCCAAAATCCAGACCTTTTCTGGTCCCAAGCAATTTGGATAAAGGTTTTTCTACCTGTAGTACCTTCCTTGTCACCCTCTTTTTGTGATTTTGTTTTATATATTTCTACTGTATACATAGAGAGAAGCACTCAACCAGGAAATAACTTTGGATCAGCAACTTATTCTTTGGTGGGTAACCAAAAGGGAGCTGCCTCTTTTAGTCCAATTTTTCCTGTCAAAGAGGAGAACTTTCCTGAAGTATTTCAGTTTGATCCTGTCTAAAAAGGTTGGTGTAGCCCCGAAACAGCAAGCAATTCTCCCCCGAATGAGGAACATGGCAACCCCAGATGATCATTTCGGCCTTCTGTGGACTTCGTCTGTGAGGGTTTCCATATTCCTCGTTCAGAGGAGGATTTCCTGGTATTTCATGGCTGGACTGTCCATTTTAGGTGGGATCAGACTCATACACTTCAGAAAAATTCTCCTCTGTGTAAAGAAGCTGTTCCCAGGTGGTGACCGACCATTGTTCGTTGCTGCTTGAGCACTTCTCTCTCTTTTTGAATATATTTCTAGGTTTGAAGGACTACATGGTTTATATTTAGCACTGGGGACCGGTGGCATCTAGTTACATCCCCACTGTGGTTAAAAACTAAGTTCAATTAAAAGTTATATTCAGCCTGCATATTTTTTTACTATAGATGTCAAAGGATATGCATTAGTGAACCTAGAGTACTATGCGTATTTATGAAGCTGCATAAGCAGCTTTGGGCCTTTTTGGCCCAAACTCATTGAATGCAGGGGCTGCTGAAGTGTTTGCTGGTGCAATGGAAAATTCTGGTAGAGGATAATCCATCTTAGGCCCTGAAGGTTCCTGTTTGGGTAACTTCTCTTTACTCCCCATTATAAATGGAGCTGTAGCGGATCATGTCTGCCGCACATCTCTAAATGCCGACAGCATACTCTGTCGGAATTTAACATTGCACAAGCATTCCTTGTGAAATGCTTGTGCAATGCCGCCCCTTGTAGATTTGCGACCAATCTGCTAATAGCAGGGGTGGCAAGCATCCCGATTGTATCCGATCAGGATGATTGCTGTCTGCCGCCTCAGAGATGGCGGACGAGTTAAGGAGCAGCGGTCTTATGAGTGGGTCGGAAGCAGCATCTGCTGCTTCAAAAATCAAACCCCTATGTCTTTCACGGGAGCTCTAAAGTTCTGCTGTGACACCCAAAGCATTGAAGTTCCAAAGCAGAATGTAGCCTATAAGCCAATCAGAAGCAGGAGTTGCAAGAAGCTGCCTATCACTGTTGCTTGCTTGGAAGCTGCAATGAGTGTGGCTCACAAAAAGTTAACTGTGTGTTTAACCCCTTTTGTGGGGTCACATGCTTTAATTGTTTCTTTCATGATTTTAGATAGAACATGCAATTTGAAACTAATTTACTTCTAGTATCAATTGTTTTCATTCTCTTTATATCTTTTGTTGAAAAGCAGGGACATAAGCTCAGAAGCCTGCAAGTGTCTGTAGCAGTACATGATAGCAGTTTGAATGCGCTGCCATAGGTTCCTATGGGAGCCTCGTTCTGATGCCGTCACAGACCGCATTAGAACCTTGCGCAGCGAAGAGGTAAGTAGCGCAGCGATGGGCAGCAGTTGGTAAATATATATGTATATGCTAGTATACATATAAAGGCACTTTTTTTGTGCCCCACTCCCAGCTATTATTTTTTTTTTAATAAAAAATGCTACATTTATTTTTAAATAATAAACTATTATGCCCTATAATTTGAGGGCATTTATGGCACTTTTAGAAAATCTCTGGTTAATTTTCGGAGTGCTAATTGCTACCGCGAGGTTGGGGTATCAATAACCAGCCACTTGTAATGGCTGGGTAAATATCGCGCTCCCGCAAACGGGCAAATTTGCGCTCCACTTATAATCTAGCCCTTAGTGTCCATAAAGTAAGGTGTTACAACCACTTTGGTGTAACCTAGGTTTCCTAGAGACCAGTTTGGTGACCAATTTATAACTGTCCCTGAGTGTGGAACTGTGTGGAATATAACTGTGTTGTATGGAGTCTGCATTTACAATATAACAGGAATTGGAAAGTCTACATTTTTTATATCTGTCCTTACAGTTCACAAAAGAAACATGCATTCTACTGCAATTCATTTTATTTCCTTACATTTGTGCTGGTCTCATTGAAGTTTTGCCATACAAATGGTCATTGCGTATATATGGCATTAATAGTGCAGTTGAGACGCCAGATTTTAGAACAAATGTAATGCAAGTAGCATAGTAAGCATTATTGGAAACTTCTAATGTTTTTGCACCAAACATGCTATTTAATATCTTTACATGTTTTTAGGGCATTGCTTTATTAAAGGGACATGAAACCCAAAAATGTTCTTTCATGATTCAGATAGAGCATACAATTTTGAACAACTTATTTACTTCCATAATGTAATTTACTTCATTCTCTTGATATTCTTTGTTGAAAAGCACCCTAGGTAGGATGAGGAGCTCGAGCTGGTTGCTGCATATATATACTGTTATCATTGGCATACTGATGTGTTCAGCTAGTTTCCAGTAGTGCATTACTGCTCCTTCAAAAAAGGATACCAAGAGAATGAAGCACAATTGTTAATAGACGTTGCTCTATCTGAATCATGAAAGAAACATTTTGGGTTTTATATCCCTTTAAGAATGTAAATAGAATGTGTGACTTCCCCATAGATGGAAGATTCAGCACTTCACAAGATATCCATCCACTGAGACATCTGGTTATCTTTCAGAAACTTCTAAGGTCCTCATTATTTGTATCAGTGTGTGTATAAGGCTTTGGTTGATGTTTATAACTATATTTGGACACTCAGTGTATGTGACTGGTTAATGTGTCCTGGCGAGCACCATAAAAAGCATTTACAGTTGTAATGTGAGATTAGAGTATAAAGGGCCTGGTTTAAAAACCTTGTTAAATATAACTAGCTTCCTATTGGAAACATATTACTGAAAACCTAACAAACTGAAAATGACTGAGATCTGTTTATCCTAGATTTGTGCTAATATGTGAAATCCGATAAGAGGGATTTGTAATGGATGTTTTGTTTAGATAACACAAAAAAATCAAATCTTTTTTTGTGTTAATGAGGAAATGAGTAAGTTACAGTTCATTCCATTCAACATGAATAATAAATCTGAGATAGAACACTTGCAATGAATTCTAGGAAACTGAAGAATAACTTACAAAGAATATATATTTAAATAACAGAATCTTATTGAGTTGTTAATACATTTTTACGTTTTTTAATATAAGTATGTTAGAAATTGGTCTTTAGTATAGGCTAAAACATAAAAAATATATATTTCAGCCATTATAAAAAGGAACATGAAACCCAAAAAGTTTCTTTCATTATAGAACATACATTTTTAAACACACACACACACACATATATATATATATATATATATATATACGCAGCCACCTATCAGCAGCTAGCACCCAGCCACTAAGCCTACCTAGGTATGCTTTTCAACAATGAATACCAAGAGAGCTAAGCAAATTGGATAATAGAAGTAAATTGGAAATATGTTTAAAATGTTATGCTGTGTCTGAATCACGAAGGGGAAAACAATGAGTTTTATGTCCATTTTAATGTTATTGGGGTGAGGTATTTAGAAATACAAAAATAAAATAATCAGTATGCCACTCAAAAATGTGTTTGCATTTTATTTTTCGTAACAAAACATTTTTTTTTACCCCCTTTACCCAATTGGACGTATATACATAATGCCGTATGAAGCGCATTGTAACTATGTGTGTGTATATGTATATATATATATATATATATATATATATATATATATATATATATATATATATATATCCGAGCTGCAGATCCTGAACTTCAGGTATCTGCCTGCATATAGAACCGTAGCACAATCTGTGCTTGGGGTTCCATATGAAGGCAGATCGTTCCAGACTGTGACACTGTGTGTGTCACTGTCTGTAGCGATCTTCTGCTGGTGCCAGTGGGAGGTGTGTGAAGAAAAGTGGGAAGCGGGTGGGTGGCACAGCGTTGAAGAGGGAGGGAGAAGGGAGTGGGATGGACCCTAAATAGCAGGAAAAAAATAAAGGCAGAGGGAGGGATGGGGAGCTACACTACAGAAAAAATGGTGGGGTGGGGGACCCTAGCTAGCAATCAACGAAGGGGGAGGGGAGGGGACCATTAGACTACAGAAAAATTAAAAATAAATAAAAAAATTAAAATATATATGTATCTATAGATACTGGAAGACAGCTACCAGTACTAAAGATGGCCACCATTAGTTGGAGTGGGAGGGTTAGAGAGCTATTTGGGGGACCAGGGAAGTGGGAGGGTTGAGGAGGATCACTAAACTGCAGAGAAAAAAAAATATAAAAAATAAAAATAATAGAAAAAATGCTAAAAATTCTACGATATTTTGGGCAAGTTCTTCTCTGAAATTCCTGGGGTTAATTCCTATGTTTTTTTTAATTAGTTTAAATGTTTAATGGTTTTGTAGTGCTAAAGAAGGGCCAGAAACAACTTGTAAGAACACAATTTTTCTTGCAATATGTTAAGACACTTTGTGAATGTTAAATGTTTTTAATGCATTAACACCTCTTTTGCCACAATTGTTTTTCAATGGTCAAACGTTAATCATGACTTGTCTTATTTGAAATATCCAATCCAGACTTACATGAGTAGATAAGGCTAACCATGTTCATTATGTTAGCAAAAGTGTCACCTCTGCTGTGGCCAATTAAGGACAGATACTTGGCAGGGATAGTATAAAGTGAATTGTTTTGCTGTTGTATCTGATAAAGTCCAATTAGGGACATATATGTAGCCAAGATATCCTTGAAATGTCAGCAGGGTGCTTTGTAAGTTCTGAGAATCAGAAATTGCTCAGTTTTCAGAGCTACATTGCTTTAAAAGGGGCAAAATAAATCATGTAAATATATTGCAAAGCTGTTTCATTATGCAACTAAACATTTTATATAAAAATATGGTTCCTTTAAAATACTTTACTAAAAAGAGATTGAACAAAGGCCTAAACAGTGCAAAAATCAGCCCTAAAGACAATTTAAATTTTATTCATGAACACACAAGCGCTCATGTTATTCAAACTTGTCCAGAATTCAAGGGGATTATGAGAGAGGAGCCTAAACTAAAGTAAAATATATAACAAAATGTATGTAAACTGGGTACTGGCAGACACCTGCCAGTACCTAAGATGGTAGAGACCATTAGGAGGGGGAGGGTTAGAGTTTTTTTGGGAGAAACTGGGGGAGGTAAAAGGGTAAGGGGGGATCCTAAACTACAGAATTTTTTAATTTTTTTAAAAAAAATGTAAAGCCCTAGAACTTCACACTGGCAGGCTGTCTGCCACTACCTAAGATGTTGGTGAGGAGAATGGGGGAGAGCTGTTTAGGAGGGATATAACCCCTTCACTGCAGGGAATTTTAGAAGTGTGGTGCAGAACTGCAATTAGCGACTGTCTTATTGCAAAAAAACAATGGCAAAGCCATGCATGTCTGCTATTTCTGAACAAAGGCGATCCCATAGAAGCTTTTACGACTATTTGTGTTTTGACTGCACAAGTGATATATAAATAATTTCAGTGAGAAAAAGATAATGATTTGTGTTTGGTGACAAAATAGTGGCATGAAAGATACCAAAATGGGCCTAGATCAATACCTTGAGTTTTCTATTAAAAAAAAAAAAAAATAGTTTTGATAGGTAAATAAAAAAAAATGTGGCCCTATTTCTGTTTGGTCAAGTTTCTCTATGAAATTCCGGTCCTGAAGGGTTTACTGTAGTTATAAGCATAGCCCTCGGTCAAGCATATTTGTGGATAAATGGGCAAAACGCTTGTAGGATCAAAACTACAATCCTCAAATCTTTATAGAAAATCTAGATCGAAATCTTGGTGCTATGCTTAATAGTGAACTTTCCCTGAAACATCATAAATCATCCACAGTGCAAGCCTCAGTCTTTAATTTAAAGAATATAGCCAGGATCTAGCATCTGATTCTTACAGATGTTCACACGATTATCCATGCTTTGGTGACATCACGTTTGGACTACTGCAATGCACTTTATTATAGTCTTCCAAACTACACCATCACCTTCAGTTGGTACAAAACACTGCAGCAAAGCTGCTAACGGGCCATTCAACATTTTGCCATGTAACACCCATCTTCCACTCCCTGCACTGGCTGCCAATACAATTGTGCATACTATTCAAGATAGGCCTGTTATCCTACAGAGCTCTGCATGATCAGGGACCAAGCTATTTAAAATAATTACTTTTACTCTATGTCCCCACTCACACTTTTCAATCAGCACATGCCCAGAAGCTAAATGTGGCAAGAATTCATGAAAATGTGGTTGCAAACTTTTTTGCCATGTGGACCCATCTCTAAGGAACACAGCCACTTCCCTGGACAATTTTAAACAAAGAATCATAACCATAGGCGTCGCTACAGGGGGGCATGGGGGTAATTGCCCCACCCCAAAGTTTATTCTTTGCCCCCCCTGTGTGCCCCCCCTGCAGAAATCTCCTTCATCTGCCTGTTGCGCCCGCCACCCTAACAGTTAACTTTTAAATCAGAGCGTTGCCGTTGATTACCATGGCAATGCTCTGAAACATTTGCTGCTAATCAGGAAAGAAAGAGCTGTCTGCAGGCAGACAAGCTACATATCCCACATGACCACCAGGGTTCAGGACTCCCCCCTCCCTGGTATAAGGTAGAATAGTGGTGGATCCAGGGGGAGGGCAACAGGCAATTGCCCCTCCCAACAGCTAGGACTGTGTGTGCATGGTGTAAGCAGAGGCAGCCCTAGCGTTAGGCAAAATAGGTGGTCGTCTAAGGCTGCATATAAGCACCGCAACAACAGCACTACTAGTAAAAAAAAGGCACTAAGATTGCGCAGCTGTCAGATGTTTAAACATTTGTATTTAATTTTTGCACATGATCATCATGGTCTATACCGGGTGACAGATTTTATAAAGAAAGATGTGGGCGGGGATGAGCCATTGGAGGCAGAGCTATAGCAGCCTTGATTCAGGACCTTAGTGACAACGGAACTGCAGAGGTCAGGTAACATTCAATATATTTTGTGCTAAATCCAATTGGTGCGTCACTATCAACACTTGAAGGAGGCAAGTGGGAAGAATTTCTCACGAGCAGAGTGTACTCTGTATCTGCTCTCTGCTGCTGGCTTCCCTGCTGCTGTAGTGCCTGTGCCACTGCCAGCCCATGCCTTACAGACTCTACTATCTGCTTTAGCGAGGTAACAGAAAACAAGCAGCCTAATAAAAACCTTAGTGCAGTGAAAATTAAATAATACCTAGCTAGACTTTAGACATTCTGGCCTGAATGTCTTTCCAAAACTGATTTTTGTCATTTGAAAGTTTTTTAATGCATTGCTCCGTGTTTGCACCAAGTAAGAAATCAGGGGGAGGAGTTTCCCCCTAGGAGTCTGGAGAGTGTGCTCTATCTGCACTCTGCTGCTGGCTTCCTGGGTTTGCAACAGCCTTTTATACTCTTCTGCCTGCTTTAGTAAGGCATGCAACAGCAGAACAAGCAGCCTAAAAAAACAACAACTCCTAGTGCAGTTTAAGGTCAGTACTGTGTATGCATCAGCTACAGCTAGCCTTTAGTATGGCCCCTCCTAATGGTTATGTGATTTGTCATTTTTAGTGCTGTGTGCATGTTTGGCTTATCTGATGCAGTCCTAAAAAAGTACCATATACCGTATTCTTACAAT
Organism: Bombina bombina; assembly: GCF_027579735.1. Lineage (NCBI taxonomy): Eukaryota > Metazoa > Chordata > Amphibia > Anura > Bombinatoridae > Bombina > Bombina bombina. Next base: position 235,949,858 of record NC_069504.1, on the reverse strand, counting down.
GAATCTTCTTTTATTTTGTTGTTTACATGCTCAAATATCTTTTCAAAATATTACATTTCATTAAGCAGTCATACTATACTATCATTTAGGTTTTTTTTTCTTTGAAGATTATATATATATATATATATATATATATATATATATATATATATATATATATATATATATATATAAGTATGTGTATAAATATATGCATTTTTTGTGCAGGGATTATATACACTTACCAATTAGTCAGGAGGATTACTACAAAGTAATTTGTAAATGTATGCATCTGTGTAAAAACACTATATACACTACACCCCCTATACCCCCGATACAGCTCCTATCCCCTTACTACAGCCCCTATCCCCCCTACAGCCCTTATACCCCCAATACAGCTTCTATCCCCTTACTACAGCCCATAAAGCCTCTATAGCCCACTACAGCCCCTATACCCCCAATACAGCTGCTATCCCCTTGCTATCCCTGCCACTACACACACACACCAACAAACACTCAAGGTCTGTTCATTGGTCTTCATTAGTAACATATTTAATATAGGGAATTATTTACAGAGCCCCGGTGTTTGCTGAAATTCCTTTAAACTATAAAGAAAATCTTTTGGGAGTTTTCCTCTCTTTCTCAGGTCTGAAGCAATACCTGAGGAAGAAAGGAAAACTCTTGAAAGCTTGTCTTTTAAAAGGGACATGAAACCCACATTTTTTCTTTCATAATTTAGAAAGAGAATGCAATTTTAAACATCTTTCTAATTTACTTCTATTATCTCATTTGTTTTATTCTCTTGATATTCTTTGCTGAAAAGGATATCTAGATATGCTCAGTAGCTGCTGATTGGTTGCTGCACATAGAAGCCTCGTGTGATTGGCTAACCCATGTGCATTGCTTTTTTACTTCAACTAAGGATATCTAAAAAATGAAGCAAAATAAATAATAGAAGTAAATTGTAATGTTTTTTAAATTTGTATTCTCTATCTGAATCATGAAAGAAAGATTTTGGGTTTAGGGGCCCTTTAAGTATTAGGTTAGTAGAATAAAAAGGTATCATTGCATACCACATTACTCTTTTTTTTTTAGAATCTAATTTATATATATATATATACACATATATATACACAACTAAATTTTATAATGATTTAGTGGTGAAAATTATTAGTGCCCCCCCAGTTTTGACTGTGGTATCTTATGTGCCCCCCCTATATATTGTTCCTAGAGTCGCCACTGATCATAACCTACCTGTTTACAAAAGCCTTTCAGGAATACAGGTGTAACTTCTAACCCTTATACGTAAATGTACCTTGTGTAAAGCGCTTTTGGTCTAACGCAGAGAAAAGTGTTATATCAGTTATTATTATTATTATTATTAAAATCAGGAACGTGACACGTTTAAATAAATTATTTTTATGTTAAAATTCTCCCTGCGTACAGATTCAGATACCTGTCCCAATCTGCCCACATTCTTTCTAGCGCTGTGTTCTCTTAAGGTGGATTATTAATGTTGGCGCTCACAATAAACAACAAACAAAATCATTGTTTGCAATATCAATGATAATTCTAGGTGGTTCCAATGTAGATATTATTGTAGAAGAAGCGCATTTTTGTATAGTAGCACACAGGTAGACTAGTAGGTGATCTTTAGCACTTCCTTAGTGAATCTAAAAGGATATAAAAATATAAGTATTTAGGGGGCGGAGCGTGCGGGCGTGCTGAATGGCCGCACTTAGTCAGAGCTCCTGAATCGGTTGTAGCGGAGCCCTCTCGCAGGCTCATAAAAAAGCAAATTGGATGCTTTGATTCAGTGTCGGAGGTGGTCAGGCACACACAGGACCCGATTGCCACCTTAAATTGGCCGCAGCCCGCACTTAACCTCAGGGACCCGACTCGCGGGTTAGGCCGCATCTGAAGCGCTCCTGGATTTCCCGGAGGAGCGCTGTGTTAGAGGGGCTCTCACCAATAATGCCCGAACTGACCCTGATTGCCAGCGGATCACTGTAAGACGATCCTAGACCGGATAGGAGCAGCTGATCTGTAACTGGAGCCTGCATCCCAGGGTGAGACTGAGAATGTGACGCACCTTATTATTTTTGTATTTCACTGCGCACCATCTTGGGGGCAAAGGTATATGCTGATTATGCACTATACATGAGACAATCTGCACTCCTTATTAGACACTCCTCAGCATAAAATGACAAGAAGATTATAAGACATAGCTGGAGCTCATACACTTGTCCTGCAATGTTAGTGTTTCTATTCACTGCATGTTGTAACATATATCCCTGACTTGTTCCAATCTGGGGCTGAACTCTCAACTTTGAGGACTGTCATATACACACTGGTACGCTCCTATGCCTGCACCCTGTGCTCATACTACATAACCAACACTGCTGGCAATGTGCACTAGAATAAATGGACATGTATCTTCTATGAAGTTTCTGTGTAAGGGCCGCTGCTGAGGGCATCAGTTGTGCTCCTTGTTCACACATATATACCGCACATTAAAACAGAAGGCCCTACTAACCTATTGTAGATGTCTGGGTCATCTTAAGACCATCCTAGGCTTTGCAGCTAATCACCACTGCAATCGAGCACAACTCACTCCTGTGATTCCCTCAATTATTTTCACTGGACTATCTACTTAGCACAGGGCCATTCCAATGGCGTTGCGTAAAAACACCAAACTAGACAAGAATTTAAAATCAGGCAGCACAGCCAACATGGTCAACACCTATTTCAAAAGCACGGAACGGTTGAAAAGAACGGAGGTTTCACAGTTAGGAAGTGATGATGAATCCACGCCAGACGGCCTGGAGGCGTCCCAGACGCCATCTCCCTCACCCAACATTCCTGGACCTGCTACAGATGAGCCAGTGACCCTAAAAGCGATGGAAGCTCTTATAAATCAGGTTAAGCTTTGTATTAAATCTGAATGTGCTGACTTGAAGAAAGATATTAATGAGCTAGGTCAACGTGTAACAACCCTGGAGGTGGAGAGAGAGGAATTATCCAAAGATATGGCTGACATGTCTCACTCCATCGAAGCACAGCAAGCCCAGATCATGGACTTAGAGAACAAACTGGATGATGTTGAAAATAGAACACGGAGAAACAACCTCAGATTCCGGGGGATCCCGGAAGCCATAGGCAGGGAGGATATCCCTGTTCATCTTCAGAATCTGTTTCAATCTTTAGCTGTTACCAATCAAAGAGTAATTGAAGAGATTCCTCTTGAAAGAGCCCATCGTGCCCTTCGGCCAAAGCCCAAGGATAACCAACCTCCAAGAGACATTATCGCATGTTTCCAGAGTTACAGAGACAGAGAAAAAATCCTTCAATATGCCAGAGCACAATCATCTGTCTCTTTTATGGGAGCTAAAATTCAAATATTCCAAGATTTATCGGTACGAACTTTACAGCTAAGAAGAGAGTTTGCCTTCTTTACCACCCATCTTCGCTCACTAAAGGTTCCATACAGATGGGGTTTTCCTGTGTCTATCCAGGTCATCAAAGACGGGAAACGCCACGAATGTAACAACCCCAACGACATCCCAAGCTTCTGCAAGCAGCTAGATCTCCCTCTCCCTGAGCTGCCTGAGCCCTCAAGGCTGAGGAATGCATCGCCTGCCTCAGATCGGCAGAGGAAGTTGTGGTCTGAGATTGTTAGTAAGCAGCCGAGAAAGAGACAGAGTCCTGACCCACCTAATCTAATGGACACCACCTGATACACTACAAACTGTATCACACCTTCTGGTTCACAGTGAGTATTGGAAAGAGAGGTACTCATGTTCGGCAAGCTGTCATGCAAATGTCGGAACTGATTTTTTTTTTCTCCTCCGTATATGGGGGACCCCTGTTATTATTATGACCCAGTGAACTTGGGCACAACTGCTTTGCAGGATAGTGCATTAAACAGAAAATTAACAAACACCTCTGGATTAATATGTATTAGTATGTTCAAGTTTTAAGTTTTTACTGTTTGCAACTAGTTATTAACATAATATATTGCCAGTATGTAAGAAAAGACTACCTTGGACCTATATCAGTTCGAGATTACAGGATTGGTACTTCAGGAGTTAACCATGTACCCCATGTTGTTGACTTGATGTGTTATAGTTAATTTAGCATATTGTAGATAGCAAATGTTTGAGTGTCAATGACTGATATGCTGTTTATTGGCGATTAAGATCTAGCAATCACTGCCCACCACAATGTGGTGCCAGCTTCCAAATGTTCCGATGGGCCCAGTGAACTTGGGTTCAACTGATCTGCAGACTAGTACAATAAATGCAATAAATGAAAATTTAACAAGCACTTATAGATCGCTATTCCTCAATCTTCTCAAGTTTTCAGTTTTAATGGTTGGCAACCTGTAATTAACCCATTATTACCAACATGTAAGAATAGGTTCCCCTAAACCTTAGTTAGTCCGAGGTCTCATGAACAGTATTTCTGGAACTGATCTTATGCCTCATGTTGTTGATTAGATATGATATAGTAATTTTAGTATATTGTAGTTAGCAACTGTTTAAATGTCATTGATTATTATGCCGTCTATTGAAGATCTAAATCAAACGTTTAAGGTCCATCACAATGGTATGTCAGTATCCAAATGTTCCTCAGTACTTTGTACTGCCCTTGTGCCTGTTAGGGGGGGCTCCGCTGGGCCGAACTTCCCCCTTTTTGTCTGTCCTATTTCTTTACTTGTTGTGCATTCTTCCCCCTTCTGCTATACTTACTTCTAATCTTATTCCTATTTCCTCTTTTCTTGGCCTCTCCCCTTCCCTTTATCCCTTTCTCTCTAGATTTAACACCTGACTGTTTTTAAGAAGCAGTGTTTGTATAATTTGTTTTTATTTTTTCTTGTTGTTTTTTATATCTTGTTTTCTTGTTTCTTGGTTCCTTTTTTTTTTTTTTTTTTTTTCTTTTTCTCTCTCTCTTAAAACATAGAGTATATCTCATTTGCTGCAGTAACAACTCCTACCAATTGTAGCTACACAAGAGCAGTTATAACTCCCTTGGGCTTCAACTAAGATACACGCTTTGCCTCACATTGTTTATCGCACCAAGCAAACAGTCCCAATGACACAACATCACGTAGTAAGTCAATTTAGGATCGCTTCACAGAATGTTAAAGGTTTTTTATCTCCTCAGAAACGCTCAATTGCATTCCACGATTTCTTTAAAAAACATATAGATATCATAATGACCCAAGAGGCTCATTTTAAGAGAACTAATGAACCCAACCTATCACACTTATACTATGACCAACATTTCCTAAATTCTGGGCCATCAAGACATAATGGAGTGGGAATCTCCTTTAGAAGAGGGTCGTCCTTCACTCTACTACACAAATATCAAGATCACGAGGGCAGAATTTTAATCTTAGTTGGATTGTTTTATGGCAGACCCTTAACACTGGCCAACATCTATGCTCCTAATCGTCCCTCCCCCTCCTTTTTCCGCACAGTTGTCAATAAAATTCTAGACATAACCAAGGGCCCAGTACTGATCGGAGGTGACTTTAACTTCCCGATCAACCCATCACTGGACACTTCCACAGGCAGATCCTACATAAGACACAGCCAAATTAAAGCTAACTGGCATGCTCTTAGGACACTCTCTCTGTACGATACGTGGAGAATAACGAACCCAACTACAAAAGACTTCACCTTTTTCTCCCACCCACAGCACTCATACTCCCGCATAGACTACCTCCTCTGTGACCAAAACACTCTCTCAGGGTTAATTGACTCTAGAATAAACCACACCGCATGGTCAGACCACAGCATGGTTTGCTCTACTTTTACGTGGTCCTCCAAACCACATCATCAGCAACACTGGAAATTAAATGATTCCATATTTTCAGATCCCCTCATATCCCTAGATATCACAGAAAAAACCACTGAATTCTTTACTTTTAATGTCCCAGCCAACACCTCGGCTGTCAATAACTGGGAAGCTTACAAATGCTATGTAAGGGGTATAATAATGAGTCACACACATAGACTACGCAAAGCGAGGGCTACACAATATCTGTCTCTAACAGCAAATTTTCAAAACAGCGAAAAAGCATTGAAACAAAACCCCCTTTCACCTCAACTTTTATTGCAGTCACAGCTGGATAGAGAGGCTCTTAACCAATATCTGGTCAAGAATGCTCATTTACGGGCTTTGACATCTAAATCTAAATTTTATATAGAAAGTAATAAAATGGGTCGTTTGTTAGCCAGGTCGCTCAAAAAGAAAAGGTATAAGGCCTTTATTCCTAGAATCCGGGACCATACAGGTACAGCGCTCTCAAAAAACACTGAAATAGCCACCCAATTTGCAAAATATTACTCAGATTTATATAACCTCCCAGTTTTGAATCCAGAATCTAAACTGGCCAGGATTAATAGATATCTATCGCAAGCCCAGCTCCCCTCTCTCACCGTGGAGGATAGTGAGGCCCTTGACTTACCTTTCACACTCCAAGAACTCTTTATAGCAATTAAAAACCTCCCCCAGGGGAAGGCCCCAGGCCCAGATGGATTCACTCCTAAATTCTACCACCTGTTCAAAGCACACTTAAGTCCCCACCTTTTAGAAATGTACAACTCAATTGACCAAAATTGCCCGTTCTCTCGACCTTTACTAGAAGCCACAATAACTGTTATTCCGAAGCCGGGAAAGGACGCGGAGCAAGTCACTAATTATCGCCCTATTTCTTTGATCAACGTAGATATTAAGCTGTTTGCTAAATTAATAGCCAATAGAATAAATAGCATTCTCCCGACCCTTATCCATACCGACCAGGTGGGCTTCATCCCCGGCAGAGAGGCCAAAGATAATACCATCCGTGTCCTACAAGCTATATCAACTGCCAACTCCACTAAGACCCCTGTAATCCTTCTCTCTACAGACGCGGAGAAGGCCTTTGACAGGGTGGACTGGGACTTCCTCTGGGCCACCCTGTCGAAATTTGGCTTCTCTGAAATACTTATCTCCCGCATTAAAGCCCTATATAGTGAACCTACGGCCAGTATTAACGCAAACAGCACTCTGTCTCAGAAAATTCCAATCCGCAACGGTACAAGACAGGGGTGCCCCCTGTCCCCCTTACTATTTGCTCTGGCAGCCGAGGTGTTGGCCAACAGAGTCAGAGAGAATGCTCAGATAGAGGGTTTGCCCCTGGGCCAATCCCGGCAGAAATGTCTTCTTTATGCAGACGATATCATATTCTCGTTATGTTCTCCTTCTACCTCTCTTCCAGCACTACTTGAAGAACTGGAGGAATATAAACTAGTATCCAACTTCTCAGTAAATATGGGGAAATCCAACCTAATGCCACTCCACCTGTCCGCAACAGATACTAAATTCATAGAATCTAACACTGCCTTTCAGATGACGGACAAAATCCGCTACCTAGGGATAAACATCTCTTCTAGGCAGACGGATCTATTTGACCTCAACTATACCCCCCTCCAAAGAGAATCCCGGACCCTCCTGGAATTGTGGCACAGACAAGGCCACCTCTCTTGGATGGGCCGAGTTAATGCCCTCAAAATGAACCTACTCCCTAAATTTGTATACCTGTTCCAGGTCCTCCCTTTAGATATCCCCCCCTCGTACTTCACGTATCAACAAAAGCTATTTGACTCCTTTATCTGGGCACAGAAACGAACCAGAGTGAACAGAAATACCCTATATTTAGACAGGGAACATGGAGGCATGGGTGCACCAAACCTCACATTGTATTTCAGGGCTGCTCATCTAGCTAGAATAGTAGCGTGGAAACACTCAAACCATGAGAAACCCTGGGTACAGCTAGAAACCTCCCTAATAGGCGGTCACAACCTGGGAGATATGTGTTGGACATTACCTAAGCATAGACCCCCAGAAGTATATGCAAATTACTATGTAGCAGCCACCCTGAAGGTATGGGACAGAACCCTTGCTTCCGATAATTCAATCTCGACCATACCTTCCCCCCTCACCCCAGTTCTTAATAACCCGCTTCTTTTACACCCACACTCCTTGCCAACCCCGACTGTTGCAAACGCCCTCTCCAATGTCCCAGCTCACTTGGTACTCAACAAGGGACAAATGCGTACACAATCGGAAATCTCTCAACTTCTAGGCCCCCCATTTCATCAGTGGTTCCCCTACCTGCAGCTGAGACATGCCATATTAAGCAGTCCAGTTGCTGGTGAGTTAACCAGGCCACTTAATCCCTTTGAAACACTGTGCACCACCCCCTCATTGAAGAGATCCCATATTTCAAAAATATACAAACTACTCAGGGGCTCTTACCCGACGAAACAACCTTCTTATATCCCTAAATGGGAGAAAGAACTTGAGATGGTTCTTTCTGAAGAGCACTGGAACCACATCTTTGCAGAAACCAAAAAATCGTCCCCCTCACTAATGTTTGCGGAGATGAACTATAAACTGTTATCCAGATGGTACTTGACCCCTCACAGACTGCATAGTATATTCCCCAACTCCTCTCCCCTTTGCTGGAGACACTGTGGAGGAGTGGGTACCCTCTCACATATCTGGTGGTCATGCCCACTCCTACATACATATTGGAAAGATATCACCAAAGGTATAAATGACGCAATTGGCCTCGATCTCACATTTTCCCCGTGTACAGTGCTACTACATCACACTCCCCCTATTCCCTGTGTATATCGAAGACAACTATTCCGCTGTCTTCTTAACTGCGCCAAACGCCTAATACCCAGGTTCTGGAAAACCACACAGATCCCCTGTCACTCCATGTGGGTGAGAGAGGTTAACCACATCCTATCCCTAGAAAAAATACATTACACTTTTATAGGCAAACAGGACTTTATAGCGGATATTGTTTATATCTGGGAACAAAGGGAGAACTGATACCATACTGACTCCCAGACCTAACTTTACCAGATGGCTAAATGATATACATTACATCCCTTTGGGTCATAGAGGCTCTCTCGCCATCTTTTGGATAGGCTGCTCACCTTGCCTGCTCTTTGCTGCTAGCGATTCATGATGCGAGGTATTGATTATCAAGCCTTATGTGGTTCTCCGTTGTTATTATTACTGTTACAATATACACTGATCTACTGTAACCTTACTGTCATAATGCAATGTATATGTATGATAATATACTCTATGTTTCTGTTTGTTTGAAAAATTCTAATAAAAAACAGTTGATTCAAAAAAAAAAAAATATAAGTATTTAAAGTGATGGTAAATTTCAGACTAAGAATGTTGTAATGAAAAATATATTAGTTTGCAAGCAAAACCACATAATTATTTTTGTTAAAAAGTGTATTTATATTTTATAATAAAAGATTTATAATCCTTATTGGTATTGTCTGTTCCTCCGTCTCCCTCCATTTCCTCTTTTGGCTGGGCTGTGATGTATAGAGCAGCCCCATCCACTCTCTACATAGGCTTTCTAAGGGCTTTAAAGGGGCTGGATTTCAAGATTGTCAACTGACACACACGCTGATTGGATGTTCACTAAAATTGTCATTTAAAAAAAAAAAAAAAGAGTTCATCCAAGTTGGCCAGGATAACATTGCAATAGAAGCATTAATATTTGCACTCATATAAAACTTTAACAGATGGATTAAAAACAGAAAAGGTACACATGTACTTTTTAATGGCAAATATTAATTATATGGCATTTGATTAGTTAAGCTTTACCATCACTTTAAGTATAATATAAATATATTTAAATTATATATATATACAGGTGGCCCTCGTTTTACAACGGTTCAATTTACACCGTTTCAGAATAACAACCTTTTTTTCCAGTCATGTGACTGCTATTGAAAAGCATTGAGAAGCAGTGCATTTATTAAAATAGCCAGTAGGTGGAGCTGTCCGCTTGTGTTGCAGCAAAGCCGAGCAAGCTGAAATGAATCCGTTTAACCAGACCTGAGCTATCGAACAGATTTCAAAGGAACAAGATCTTCCTGTCTATAAATCAGTCCAGATTGGAATGCATAGAAAGAACTGTTTGCAGAAAAATGCAAGTGAAGTCTGTGTTGTGTGATTATTTTATTAGGTTTATAATGCTGTTTAGCAAATGTTGTTGTTCATTTAACTTAGTTTGATTATATATTCTGTGTTGTGTGATTATTTTATTAGGTTTATAATGCTGTTTAGCATTTAAAGTCTTCATTTCAAAGCTTTAAAAATAATGTATTAGGTGTTACTTATGACAATTTTGAGAGGGGCCTGGAACCTAACTCCCTCACTTCCCATTGACTTACATTATAAACTGGGTTTCAATTTACAATGGTTTCGATTTACAACCATTCCTTCTGGAACCTAACCTCAGCGTAAACTGAGGGCTACCTGTATATATATATATATATATATATATATATATATATATATATATATATATATATATATATATATATATATATATATATATACAAATAATGTATATATAAGCATAATAATATAACCCTCATGAGTCTGTTACAGGAAGTAATGGACCCTGCAGGACTGAAGTTAAAAAACCCAGAAACAAATAAAAAGTTAAATAATGTGTCTGTATGTGTGTGTATATATATATATATGTGTGTGTGTATATGTGTGTGTGTATGTATGCGTGTATGTATATATATATATATATATATATATATATATATATATATATATATATATATATATATATATATATATATATATATATATTATAGTGTTTGTACCAGCTGACCCTGTATATTAAGGCTATGGACAAGGGCCCACAGTATTTTAAATTAAATGTGGGCTCCAAGGTGCACGGAGGTTTAAAGAATAATATAAAACTACACAGAGATCCACAAGTAAACCTTATCCAGCAACCCCATATAAAGCCTGCAAATTAAATAAATATAGGAACCATCACCCCCCCCCCAAAAAAATAAACACTACTAAGGATACTGGTAAATAATATGTATTTAATTGATTTGTGATCATGTGCAAAAAAGATTATGTACAAAAAGAAAAAAAGACACATTAATTGGTCATAAAGTTGATAAGCATATGCAATTCATTAATTACCCAAGAAACAGGGGTACCCAGAGTGATATTAAATTAATATTTAAAGCCGGCAAGTAGACAATTAGGTCTTCACATATGAAAAATTCACCAAAGCAAGTCTCCACATAGAATGTCCTTGTAATTAAGCTGTCTCATGCAAATACACGGCAACTGCATACAAATATACAGCAACTAGGTATCCCCGAATTCAATATTCTATATATATCTTCTCCAGAGTGGCTAGAACACATTTGAGGCCATTCAGAACCCTAACTCTCTTATTTGCTGCTTTACTAATTAGTGGGTTTGGCAGAAGCACAATAATCTATCTCTTTAGCAAAAGAGATAAGATAAACAAGGCTTTTAATGGGGTGTGTCCCTGGACTGTAAATAAAGTTAAGGATTAGCACAGCTCTCCAGATCGTTAGAGGTAAGTATTTAACCCTCAAATCTATTTTAAAGGAAAACAAATGAATACTGACAATTTTTTTCAGTATTTGTTTGTTTTCTTTAAATTAGTACATTCGTTCGGATTTTTTGTTTTTTGAAAATGAAATGAATATCTGTGTTTTCATCACAAATTTCACATTCATAATGAAATGAATGCACATGGCTAGTACTAACATGTTCTCTGAATTTCAAATGATAACTTAAAAATGATGCATCAGACATCAGCAAATCACTGACTTTAAATGTATGCGCTGTGAAATCTTGCACATGCTCAGCTGGAGCTGGTTTTTCAAAGCATGTGCACAGTTTTATACTGGAAGTAAACTGTAAAGTGTTCTATTAAATTGCATGCTCTATCTGAATCACAAATTATCTGCATGTGGAAGAGGTCGGACCCTCGTGGAATTCGGCTCTTTTCGGATCCGGATTCATTTTTGTGAAAGTGCAACACTAAGATCTGTGCAAATCCAGATCTTACTGTGTTGAACTTTTACAAGAAAAAAATCCAGCTCCAAAAAGAACCGAATGCCAGAAGCGGTTGCCTTCTTCCACATTTGGATCCTAACAAAGCATCCAAATGCACATCCATAATCTGAATCATCAAATTTTGACTTTAGTGTTCCTTTAATTTCTAATGTGTTTGCGTGTGTTTATGTATGTGTGTATAGATAGATAGATAGATAGATAGATAGATAGATAGATAGATAGATAGATAGATAGATAGATAGATAGATAGAGTATATATACAGTATAATTTTTTGTAATTTTAAAAAAGGGACATAAAAGTGTTAAACTTTTACGATTCAGATAGAGCATGTCATTTTAAGACGTTAAAGTGGTTTGTTTTTTGAATAATAGATGCTCCTGCACTAAATAATAGTATATTTTTGTGTGAGTTAAAAATATCAGCCAATAAGCAGGTGAGTCCCAGGAATCAGTTATACTGTACATAGTCTTGCACTTACTGTTAGTTTCTGTTTAAATTTAGGCAGCGCTTGCTTTACCTATTTGTTAACTAGTATAAAATAATTCCTGACCAGCTAAGGGTTTAGCTTGGTAAATGGCTTTACTAGAGTTCAGGTAGTTGTATAACTAGGTCACTAGAATGTTTGATATAAAGCCAAGTTTGTATAGATCAGATCATTGCATTATTTTTTTTATGTTATGGCAATAGCTGCATAATAAACTTCCTTTGTTTACGGTAAAATGAAACGGAGACTTTGTTTTTGTCTATCAGATCTAGCTGTGATTTCCAGAAAGGCAAAACAAGTGTCTAATGGTGGCAGTCAACATCTCTCCACTCCCTAAGTTTCTATGGAGCTGATCTGTTTCCTGGACTAACTATTTTAGTTGTGCAAAGTAGTCTCCCATATAGATTTAAGATCAAGAAACAATGCTATTATTTGCAATTTGTAATACCCATACTCTTCCAGTGCTAACATGTCAGTCATATGTAATTGCCATTTGTCTAGTGAGGGTATTGTTGTTGTTTTTTCCAGTTGCGTGCTAGTAAAGTTTTTGCTGCATTCAAGGAGAATTTAAGGCAGAGTTGACATGGATATTTATAGGATTGGTTTAGGAGTGCTATAGGAGGGGTTAGGGTGAAAGGGGCACCAAATAGGGCCTGTAAGAATTTTTCGAGTGTTTTCAAAATTGGGGAGACTTTGGGGCAGCTCCACCAGATGTGAAGCGTGGTGCCTTTTGCATTGCATCCTCTCCAACATCTGTCTGAAGAAATGGGGTATATACTTTTAAGGCAAGATGGTGTCAGATACCATCTTGTAAGTTTTGCTCTATTAATTTAGCTGAGGTCGAGGATTTTTTTGTTTTGTTGAAAATATGCTGCCAGGTTCGGAGGTCAAGCTCTGTATTAAAGGGACAGTTTACTCAAAAAATTTCTCCCTTTTAATTTGTTCCCAATGATCCACTTTACCTGCTGGAGTGTATTAAATTGTTTACAAGTAGCTCCTTTACCCTTATATTGGCATTTGAAATTGTTAATTTAGCATGTGGTATCCCCACCTATTCTGAAAGTTTGTGGCCGCGCGTACCAGCTATAGATAAGCTTTGTAAACACAGCCAGCAGAAGAAATTACACTCCCAGTGTGATAAAGCAGAGATAAGGTAATAAAATGTTGATTTTCCATTGTTCTCTCAAAGTATTGGTGATTGTTTTAAGGACAGATATAAGATAAAGAAGCAGGTATATGTGCACAATGTGATACAGTAATGAGATCTGATTATACCTACAAGCTCAACCTATTTTATTAGGTTGTGGCTTCAAAACACAAAATCAGAGCTTTAATATACAGAAATAAACCTTAAAAAGCTAATTTTCATACATTTTTTACTCTGCAGTTGGTAAAAAAAGCAATTGTAAACACATTAAGGGAAAAACTATTTTACAGTATACTGTCCCTTTAAGTTTGTGGTGCCATTTGGTTGTGTATGCTGGAAGGGTTGTGGACTGCTCTTTTGTGAGAATGGTCTTTGCTATAGATAGGGTGTGTCTCATGGGGGTGTCAAGCACACAGATTGATTCAAAGGGTGTCAGTGGTCTTGTTAAATTGTGTTTGTATTGGGATGTTTAAAGATAGTGGTGTAGTTGTCTGTACTTCAACCTATTTGTGAAAGTACCACTTAAGATGGCCTCCATTTATGTCTGTGGCTTTAAAGGGACAGTCAAGTATAAATTAAACTTTCATTATTCAGATAGGACTTTTAATTTTAATCGACTTTCCAATTTACTTTTATCATCAAATTTGCTTTTTTCTCTTGGTATTCTTAGTTTAAACTAAACATAGGTAGGCTCATAAGCTAATTTCTAAGCCTTTGAGGGCTGCCTCTTATCACATGCTTTTTAAATCTCTTTTCAACACAAAGACAGAAAGTACACGTGGGCTATATAGATAACACTGTGTTCAGGCACAGAAAGTTATTTAAGATCTAGCACAATACAATGCTAAATTTAAGACAATAGATAATAAACAGTCACAGTCATGTGATCAGGGGGCTGGAAGAAGGTTCCTAGATACAAGGTAATCACAGAGGTAAAAAGTATATTAATATAACTGTGTTGGTTATGCAAAACTGGGGAATGAGTAATAAAGGGATTATCTATCTTTTAAAACAATAACAATTCTATGGTTGACTGTCCCTTTAATTTAGTAATTTGTAAATTGGGACTGAGGATCTCAAATTTCTATCGGTCAAGCAGGTAATGTTTTTATTATCTATTCCACCTAAGAGTTCAGCGTTAGGTGAGATCGGCGAAAGTGCTTATTTCTATCCAAACATACGGCCAGATTACGAGTTTTGCGTTATGAGTGGCTCGGTAATAACTTGCAAGTTATTTCCACCGCTCAACTTTAATAGCGCTGCTATTACAGGTTTGCAAAAAAACAGCGTTTGCGGTCAATGTGGCAGTGTTGATCTCCATACCGTAAAAAATAGAATGCCAAGGTACAGCGCTACACTGCCCCAGTAGGGGATTGTGTGGCTTAAGATGGTGTCCACGACCAATATAGTAAAAGATATAATCTCAAAGTCTAAAACTTTAAAATGTCTATATGTAAATGCGTATATAGAATGTATAATAAAAATGTGTAATAAAAATGTGGATTATAAAAGATAATATATGGTAATAACAATATTTAATTCAAAATACAATATAAAAATACAATATAAAAAACAATATAAAAACAATACATCCAAGTACACCCTGTATGCAGAGTTGCGCAACAATCTATGTTTATGTTTGAGTAAATACCCAGTCTTGTAGATCCTATTATATGTCCAGGTTGAAATATAAGGTTAGAGTTCAAATGCAAAAGTTCATTAAAGCAATTGTCCAGAAAGGCCTATTTCATCCAAAAGATACAAATGTCCTGAAAAAAGGGGGTGGTTATCCAAATGCTCCAATGTTATCTTAAAAGTCTAATATTACAAGTGAAACTGTGACTGTGAAAAAGAACATAAAAATTCTCCAATAATCATCCAAAAAATATCCAAAAGAAAATATGTCCAAAATACATCCAAAAAATAAAAATAAAAATCAAAATACAAATGAAAATACAAATACAAAATCGTAGTGTTGAAAAAAAATATAAAAAAATATATATATATATATATATATATATATATATATATATATATATATATATATATATATATATGTGTGTGTTACTTTAAAAAATATATATATTGATGTGAAAAAACTAATTGAGGTGTACACCTAAAAAAAAAAAAAAAAGTTAAAATGGTGTCAAAAGCGATAAATTCCCGTGTCAAAAATAGTCCTTAATGAAAAAATGGTCCTAAGTAAAGGAAATAAGGTGAATCCTCTATGTTGTAAATAATTGTCAATGGTGTAGGTGCTGATAAAATAATATTTCTCTTCTCAAATGTTGTATCAATGTTTAGGAAATCCTCTTGTACCTATAAAAGTGTACAAAGACAAAACATAGTGCAATAAAGTCACTTTAAAAGTAGCATTAAAAGTATTCTACTCACCAGATGTAATCTGAGCTGCAATACCAGTACATAGCCAACGCTTTTCGGTCCCCAAGGACCTTTCTCAAGACTGGTAGCAGCTTTGGGGCTTTTACACCTTAAGTGTATTTGGATAGCCAATGGGGTGGTTCTGTTTTTTGCGCTCAAAATTTGCGCCAAAAATTTTAGTGCCGAATTTACTCCACATTTTCGATATGTCATATTAATTACCCCATCTCCGTATGCCTGAGTTTTATGTATCTTTTAGTTATTCTTTTAAGATGTTTGATCTCCTAATCCTTATCGTCAACTTGCCGGATGTTGACACCGGATGTTGTACCAACCGGAAGTGACGTTAAGCGTGTGTTGTGTTTCCTGTCTGGCATCGTGCTTACTTAGCGGTTGATCGCTTGCACGTGCCAGCTGGCTTATGGTGATAATATAAATGGGGAAGGAAGGACACAATAAGGGTGTCCAAAAACACGCCAAATATACATTTGGCATCGGTAATGTCTAAAAATGTGGGTTAATAAAAACATGTGGATTTATAAAAAACGTGTAGGTTTGTAAAAAACATACTTAGTTACTTGGATTATTTCGATGGTATTTCTAGCTCAGATATCTGGTAAGGAATGGGTTTAAGATATGCATATATCTATAAGAGTTACATTTATGCATAAGTGTAGTGAATTCTCAGATGCATAAGTGTAGTGAATTCTCAGATGAGAATAGTACATTGAGTATATAAAAAACATATATAAAAATTATATTAAATCTACCAATATCCACATATTATTAAAACTCATAAAACTAATAAAACTATAAAACTATTAGTGGAAGCTTTCTTACATTAGATGGAGCGTCTCCATAAGGACAGACTGTTTCCATTAGTCCAGCATGTTATTTTCTCATATTTCCATTAGTCCAGCATGTTATTTTCTCATATTTGTATTTTAGTAATAAGCCAATAGATTGCGGGGACAAAGAATGCGGGGACAAAGAATGGGGATCCAAAATCGGATATATACATAATAGACCTGTATCCATGGGAAAATTTATACACAAAAATATATAAAAATATATAAAAAATTTATAAATTTTTTGAAATAGTATATATAAAACCGTGTATATAAAATGAATTTTGGGGATACAGTATTTAAAATTTTATTATTATAAAACTTTTATAAAACTGTTATAAAAAAGACCCCTCTTTTATGAAATGTCTCATTGAAACTCTAAATAGATTGGGGATAGGAACTTTTCATGAAGATAATCCA
Organism: Bombina bombina; assembly: GCF_027579735.1. Taxonomy (NCBI): domain Eukaryota; kingdom Metazoa; phylum Chordata; class Amphibia; order Anura; family Bombinatoridae; genus Bombina; species Bombina bombina. Next base: position 235,932,636 of record NC_069504.1, on the reverse strand, counting down.
CTTTCTTCCCATTTAACATCTAAGTGTGTAGGGATATCTTAATGGAGAGTGTTGGGAGACGGATTTTGAGTAGAGTGATTTCTTTATAATAAATTAAATACTTCCGTGTTGCTATTCAAACCTTTAGGGAAGATGCAATCTAACATAAAGATCCACTTAGATTCTACTTTTAAAAGTTGTTTCTCGAAGTCCCCCCCTCTCCAATTTCTAATGGGTCTGCTTATTCCCATGTATTTAAAGGTTTTGTTGCTGCCTTTATGTTTATCTTTAAAATGTTTATATAGTGGAAAATCTTCTTTTCCCCACTTTATCTGCAGAAGATGCTCACGAATTCTGTCTCTGAGTTTCCTAGAGGTTTGTCCTACATATTGTAATCCGCATCCACATTCTATTAAGTATATGACGCCCGAATCTTGGCATCTAATCATCTCTTTCATGTTAAAAGACTCCTGTGTAATATTTGATTTGAATGTATGGCTTTTTTTGCCATGTTTACAGGCTTTGCATGATGGGCATGGAAAGAAGCCTTTTGGTTGTTTCCCAAATACATTTTTTGTTATTGTTGTCTTCCTGGTCTCTCTAGGGACACTGGGGGCGATCAGTGTTTTCAAGTTTTTTGTTTTTCTATAAATAAATGTTGGGGATTCTATTAGATCCTTCCCAATTATATTGTCCTCTTTAAGAAAGTGCCAGTGCTTTTTTATTATTTTTTCAATTAAAAATCTGTTTTCACTGTATTCAGAGATAAAAGGTACCTTTATGGTGTTTTCCTCTTCTGAGATTGATTCTTTGTTTTTGTATTTCAGCATGGATCCTCTATCCATTTTCTCCACTTCTTCTATAGTTTTGTTTATCATTTCCACATCGTATCCTCTATCTATGAATCTGTCTTTTAGGACTTTTGACTGTTCCTTCCATTTTTCTGTGTCCGAGCAGTTCCTTCTGATTCTCATTAGCTGCCCTTTCGGGATATTAGATTTCCATCTATGATGGTGGCAGCTAGTTTGATGGATGTAGTTACTACAGTCTACATCCTTGAAATATGTGGAGGTAGAGAGTCTTCCTTCTTTTACCATTATGTTTAAATCCAAGAAATGAATATTTTTCTTGCTAATTTCATACGTGAATTGTAAGTTCATAGTGTTGCTATTCATTACACTTATAGTGTGTTGGAGATCTTCCACAGATCCTCTCCATATGATGAGGATGTCATCTATGTATCTCTTGTATAGGACCAGGTCTGCGCCTGCTGGGCAGGAGTCCCAAAATAGGTTCTCCCATTTTCCCATATATAAGTTCGCGTAGCTAGGCGCAAACCTGGTCCCCATAGCTGTTCCACATATCTGGTTGTAGAATACTCCTCTGTTGTTAAAATAGTTGTGACTTAGTATATAGGAAATTCCTTCCAGAACGAACTCTCTTTGTTCTTGACTGAGTTCGGTGTCTTTCTCCATGAAATACTTCACCGCTTCTAGTCCCAAATCATGTGGGATGCTCGTGTAAAGAGCGGTGACATCACAGGTTGCTAAAATATATTGGTCGTCCCATTCTAAGTGATTCAGTAAGTTGAGAACTTCCGTTGAGTCTTTGAGATAAGATGGTAGTTTTTGTACGTGTTGTTGTAGTCTCCTATCAATGTATTCTGATAGGTTACAGGTGATTGAACCGATACCTGATATAATAGGCCTCCCAGGAGGGTTTTCAAGCCTTTTGTGTATCTTTGGTAGGTAATAGAATACAGGTATCCTTGGATGTTCCATAGATATATACCTGTATTCATGATTGTTAATAATACCTCTCCTTTTGGCTGATATAAGTATGGAGTCTAGTTCTTCCTTATATCTTCTTGTGGGGTCTGAATTCAACACTTGGTAAGTGTCAGAATCCCCAAGGATTCTCTCTGACTCCTTGTTGTAATCTTCTTTATTCAAGATTACGATTCCCCCTCCTTTATCTGCCGGTTTTACTATGATATTCTTGTTTTCTTCTAGACTCTTAATAGTGTTTATTTGTGTCTTAGTCATATTTTGGTGGAATTTCTTAATTTTGTCATGTTTCAATTTCTTTATGTCGTCACATACTACATTTTCAAAAGTTTCTATGTGAGGTCCCTTATGTGTTATAGGGAAGAAAGTGGACTTAGGTTTGAGATCCGTATAGTTGGGCTTCTCTTGTGCTTGATTCCCAATATCTATTATATTTGTATTTAATTGCGAATTAGTATTTCTTTGTGAGTTGATTTTTTCTAATGCAGATTTTCAGAAAAATCTTTTGAGGGTGAGTTTCCTAACCAATTGTTTAACATGTGTATAGGTCTGGAATTTATCCAGTCCTCTTGATGGAGCATATGATAGACCTAAAGTCAGTACTTCATTATCCTTCTCACTCAGTGTAATATTGCTCAAATTGTATATCCCTCTGCTCTTTGTGTTTGTTAAGTTATTCTTATGGTTATTGGCAGGATAGCTCATAGAGGGTATGGCAGTTGATTCTTTCTCACATGTGTTATGTGCCAGTAGTGTGGTCTGAGACTTCTTTTTTATCCTTGAGCCTGCTCTTCTGCCTCTGTGGTTTTTCTTTTTAGACTTTGGATTGGGGACTCTTCTACATCCTGTGTCCTGTTTTTTCTCTTTGATTGTTTGTTTCTGTCTATGAGTGTCACATTGCCTTCCCCTAAAAAATGTAGATTATCATGATCTGTTATGGTGCCTGATGGTTGAGTGTTTGTGTTCCTCATGTTTAGGGGGGGTAGGGCTATTGAGATCATCATTTTGTCTTAGATTTTCAAATCTGTTTGAAGTCTGTGTAGGATTATCAACCCAATGGTTCCTCTGTCTGTTATTGTATGTATCTTTATATTGAAAATTCTGATTGTCTTGAAAATGTACTTTAAGATGCATTTGTCTATTATTGTAACCACTATAGTCTCTGTTCGAGTGAGTTTCTCTCCCCTCATAGGAGGGAAATCTATTGCGTGGTTGCCTATTATATGTAGGTGACCTGCCCCTTATGTGTTCTCCTCTTGTTTGTCTATAATCATTATCATATCCTTGATAGGGATAATTATGATAATGTGGGCGATTTCTAAACTGAGGTGGTCTGAAATATGATTGTTGTCTTTGACCCCAGCCCTCCATTTCTCTAGGTCTAGGTTGTTCCCTGTGGTTCCTATGGTAGTAATTCCTATTGTTGTAACTCCTAGAGTAGTATGGACCATTATAATTTCTATCCCTTTGGTCTTGGGGATTTCTCCCATAGGATATGTTATTATTCTGGTTGTGGGGAGAAGGATGGTAGTTACTTTTGTAGTTTTGTCCCCATTGGTTTTGGGGATTTTTGTTTTTATCTCTGTTTCTATTCCCCCTAGGGGCAACCACAGTGCATTCTTCTTCTGTATGTGGTGTGTTAATCTCTATATTAGGTTTGGTCACTAACATAGTGTCTACCTTACTCTGAGTTGCTAAGTTTAAATCCCTGTGGATTTTCTTAGTCTTTTTTGGAGATAATGTCATCCTTAATCTTTTTAATTTTTGAGCATAATTGCTCCTGTTTAGTTTTAAATATACTGAGGTCTTTAATATGCTCCATCTTGTTTTCTTCTTCTTTTATACTTTTATCTAGACCTACCAGGAGATATCCACGGTAGTCTATAATTATCTGCATTAGTGTATGTGATATCTCTTTAATGGCTTTGTCCCATCTATTGGCAAACTCCTCACTCTCAATATTAAACGAACAATTTTTCTGTATCGTTAATCCTTTTGGAATGATATTCAATTCCAAACATTTCTTTAAAAACGAGATTTCTGCAGTGTATTTAGTTTCTGATACCAGAAGTTTCTCTAAGTTCTTAAAGGTGGCATCTATATCTACCACTTCTCAATCTTTATGATTTGCATCTTTATTTAGAGCCTCCTTTATCTGCCGGTTTTACTATGATTTTCTTGTTTTCTTCTAGACTCTTAATAGTGTTTATTTGTGTCTTAGTCATATTTTGGTGTTTCAATTTCTTTATGTCGTCACATACTACATTTTCAAAAGTTTCTATGTGAGGTCCCTTATGTGTTATAGGGAAGAAAATGGACTTAGGTTTGAGATCCGTATAGTTGGGCTTCTCTTGTGCTTGATTCCCAATATCTATTATATTTGTATTTAATTGCGAATTAGTATTTCTTTGTGAGTTGATTTTTTCTAATGCAGATTTACAAAAAAATCTTTTGAGGGTGACTTTCCTCACCAATTGTTTAACATGTGTATAGGTCTGGAATTTATCCAGTCCTCTTGATGGAGCATATGATAGACCTAAAGCCAGTACTTCATTATCCTTCTCACTCAGTGTAATATTGCTCAAATTGTATATCCCTCTGCTCTTTGTGTTTGTTAAGTTATTCTTATGGTTATTGGCAGGGTAGCTCGTAGAGGGTATGGCAGTTGATTCTTTCTCACATGTGTTATGTGCCAGTAGTGTAGTCTGAGACTTCTTTTTTATCCTTGAGCCTGCTCTTCTGCCTCTGTGGTTTTTCTTTTTAGACTTTGGATTGGGGACTCTTCTACATCCTGTGTCCTGTTTTTTCTCTTTATTGTGGCGGTGCTAGATATAAACTCATTTGCACTTTATTCTTATCCCTATCCCAACCACTTTTCTTGCAGCTGACCAATGCATATAGTTCATTAGACCTAGTGCCATTAGTGTGAATTTAAGAACATCACTTACACATTCTCTCATTAGTGCATTTAATAACCACTTTCAATCCAGAGTCTACTAAATAAGTTGTCTTACCAAAATGGAAGAAACCCCATCTACCTCAAACAACACCATCACATCTACTATTAGCAGCCTTAGGACAGATATAAATTTTGATATATTCCAGGCTCTAAATAAAGATGCAAATCATAAAGATTGAGAAGTGGTAGATATAGATGCCACCTTTAAGAACTTAGAGAAACTTCTGGTATCAGAAACTAAATACACTGCAGAAATCTCGTTTTTAAAGAAATGTTTGGAATTGAATATCATTCCAAAAGGATTAACGATACAGAAAAATTGTTCGTTTAATATTGAGAGTGAGGAGTTTGCCAATAGATGGGACAAAGCCATTAAAGAGATATCACATACACTAATGCAGATAATTATAGACTACCGTGGATATCTCCTGGTAGGTCTAGATAAAAGTATAAAAGAAGAAGAAAACAAGATGGAGCATATTAAAGACCTCAGTATATTTAAAACTAAACAGGAGCAATTATGCTCAAAAATTAAAAAGATTAAGGATGACATTATCTCCAAAAAAGACTAAGAAAATCCACAGGGATTTAAACTTAGCAACTCAGAGTAAGGTAGACACTATGTTAGTGACCAAACCTAATATAGAGATTAACACACCACATACAGAAGAAGAATGCACTGTGGTTGCCCCTAGGGGGAATAGAAACAGAGATAAAAACAAAAATCCCCAAAACCAATGGGGACAAAACTACAAAAGTAACTACCATCCTTCTCCCCACAACCAGAATAATAACATATCCTATGGGAGAAATCCCCAAGACCAAAGGGATAGAAATTATAATGGTCCATACTACTCTAGGAGTTACAACAATAGGAATTACTACCATAGGAACCACAGGGAACAACCTAGACCTAGAGAAATGGAGGGCTGGGGTCAAAGACAACAATCATATTTCAGACCACCTCAGTTTAGAAATCGCCCACATTATCATAATTATCCCTATCAAGGATATGATAATGATTATAGACAAACAAGAGGAGAACACATAAGGGGCAGGTCACCTACATATAATAGGCAACCACGCAATAGATTTCCCTCCTATGAGGGGAGAGAAACTCACTCGAACAGAGACTATAGTGGTTACAATAATAGACAAATGCATCTTAAAGTACATTTTCAAGACAATCAGAATTTTTCAATATAAAGATACATACAATAACAGACAGAGGAACCATTGGGTTGATAATCCTACACAGACTTCAAACAGATTTGAAAATCTAAGACAAAATGATGATCTCAATAGCCCTACCCCCCTAAACATGAGGAACACAAACACTCAACCATCAGGCACCATAACAGATCATGATAATCTACATTTTTTAGGGGAAGGCAATGTGACACTCATAGACAGAAACAAACAATCAAAGAGAAAAAACAGGACACAGGATGTAGAAGAGTCCCCAATCCAAAGTCTAAAAAGAAAAACCACAGAGGCAGAAGAGCAGGCTCAAGGATAAAAAAGAAGTCTCAGACCACACTACTGGCACATAACACATGTGAGAAAGAATCAACTGCCATACCCTCTATGAGCTATCCTGCCAATAACCATAAGAATAACTTAACAAACACAAAGAGCAGAGGGATATACAATTTGAGCAATATTACACTGAGTGAGAAGGATAATGAAGTACTGACTTTAGGTCTATCATATGCTCCATCAAGAGGACTGGATAAATTCCAGACCTATACACATGTTAAACAATTGGTTAGGAAACTCACCCTCAAAAGATTTTTCTGAAAATCTGCATTAGAAAAAATCAACTCACAAAGAAATACTAATTCGCAATTAAATACAAATATAATAGATATTGGGAATCAAGCACAAGAGAAGCCCAACTATACGGATCTCAAACCTAAGTCCACTTTCTTCCCTATAACACATAAGGGACCTCACATAGAAACTTTTGAAAATGTAGTATGTGACGACATAAAGAAATTGAAACATGACAAAATTAAGAAATTCCACCAAAATATGACTAAGACACAAATAAACACTATTAAGAGTCTAGAAGAAAACAAGAATATCATAGTAAAACCGGCAGATAAAGGAGGGGGAATCGTAATCTTGAATAAAGAAGATTACAACAAGGAGTCAGAGAGAATCCTTGGGGATTCTGACACTTACCAAGTGTTGAATTCAGACCCCACAAGAAGATATAAGGAAGAACTAGACTCCATACTTATATCAGCCAAAAGGAGAGGTATTATTAACAATCATGAATACAGGTATATATCTATGGAACATCCAAGGATACCTGTATTCTATTACCTACCAAAGATACACAAAAGGCTTGAAAACCCTCCTGGGAGGCCTATTATATCAGGTATCGGTTCAATCACCTGTAACCTATCAGAATACATTGATAGGAGACTACAACAACACGTACAAAAACTACCATCTTATCTCAAAGACTCAACGGAAGTTCTCAACTTACTGAATCACTTAGAATGGGACGACCAATATATTTTAGCAACCTGTGATGTCACCGCTCTTTACACGAGCATCCCACATGATTTGGGACTAGAAGCGGTGAAGTATTTCATGGAGAAAGACACCGAACTCAGTCAAGAACAAAGAGAGTTCGTTCTGGAAGGAATTTCCTATATACTAAGTCACAACTATTTTAACAACAGAGGAGTATTCTACAACCAGATATGTGGAACAGCTATGGGGACCAGGTTTGCGCCTAGCTACGCGAACTTATATATGGGAAAATGGGGAGAACCTATTTTGGGACTCCTGCCCAGCAGGCGCAGACCTGGTCCTATACAAGAGATACATAGATGACATCCTCATCATATGGAGAGGATCTGTGGAAGATCTCCAACACACTATAAGTGTAATGAATAGCAACACTATGAACTTACAATTCACGTATGAAATTAGCAAGAAAAATATTCATTTCTTGGATTTAAACATAATGGTAAAAGAAGGAAGACTCTCTACCTCCACATATTTCAAGGATGTAGACTGTAGTAACTACATCCATCAAACTAGCTGCCACCATCATAGATGGAAATCTAATATCCCGAAAGGGCAGCTAATGAGAATCAGAAGGAACTGCTCGGACACAGAAAAATGGAAGGAACAGTCAAAAGTCCTAAAAGACAGATTCATAGATAGAGGATACGATGTGGAAATGATAAACAAAACTATAGAAGAAGTGGAGAAAATGGATAGAGGATCCATGCTGAAATACAAAAACAAAGAATCAATCTCAGAAGAGGAAAACACCATAAAGGTACCTTTTATCTCTGAATACAGTGAAAACAGATTTTTAATTGAAAAAATAATAAAAAAAGCACTGGCACTTTCTTAAAGAGGACAATATAATTGGGAAGGATCTAATAGAATCCCCAACATTTATTTATAGAAAAACAAAAAACTTGAAAACACTGATCGCCCCCAGTGTCCCTAGAGAGACCAGGAAGACAACAATAACAAAAAATGTATTTGGGAAACAACCAAAAGGCTTCTTTCCATGCCCATCATGCAAAGCCTGTAAACATGGCAAAAAAAGCCATACATTCAAATCAAATATTACACAGGAGTCTTTTAACATGAAAGAGATGATTAGATGCCAAGATTCGGGCGTCATATACTTAATAGAATGTGGATGCGGATTACAATATGTAGGACAAACCTCTAGGAAACTCAGAGACAGAATTCGTGAGCATCTTCTGCAGATAAAGTGGGGAAAAGAAGATTTTCCACTATATAAACATTTTAAAGATAAACATAAAGGCAGCAACAAAACCTTTAAATACATGGGAATAAGCAGACCCATTAGAAATTGGAGAGGGGGGGGACTTCGAGAAACAACTTTTAAAAGTAGAATCTAAGTGGATCTTTATGTTAGATTGCATCTTCCCTAAAGGTTTGAATAGCAACACGGAAGTATTTAATTTATTATAAAGAAATCACTCTACTCAAAATCCGTCTCCCAACACTCTCCATTAAGATATCCCTACACACTTAGATGTTAAATGGGAAGAAAGTGGATTATCTTCATGAAAAGTTCCTATCCCCAATCTATTTAGAGTTTCAATGAGACATTTCATAAAAGAGGAGTCTTTTTTATAACAGTTTTATAAAAGTTTTATAATAATAAAATTTTAAATACTGTATCCCCAAAATTCATTTTATATACACGGTTTTATATATACTATTTCAAAAAAATTTATAAATTTTTTATATATTTTTATATATTTTTGTGTATAAATTTTCCCATGGATACAGGTCTATTATGTATATATCCGATTTTGGATCCCCATTCTTTGTCCCCGCATTCTTTGTCCCCGCAATCTATTGGCTTATTCCTAAAATACAAATATGAGAAAATAACATGCTGGACTAATGGAAATATGAGAAAATAACATGCTGGACTAATGGAAACAGTCTGTCCTTATGGAGACGCTCCATCTAATGTAAGAAAGCTTCCACTAATAGTTTTATAGTTTTATTAGTTTTATGAGTTTTAATAATATGTGGATATTGGTAGATTTAATATAATTTTTATATATGTTTTTTTATATACTCAATGTACTATTCTCATCTGAGAATTCACTACACTTATGCATCTGAGAATTCACTACACTTATGCATAAATGTAACTCTTATAGATATATGCATATCTTAAACCCATTCCTTACCAGATATCTGAGCTAGAAATACCATCGAAATAATCCAAGTAACTAAGTATGTTTTTTACAAACCCACACGTTTTTTATAAATCCACATGTTTTTATTAACCCACATTTTTAGACATTACCGATGCCGAATGTATATTTGGCGTGTTTTTGGACACCCTTATTGTGTCCTTCCTTCCCCATTTATATTATCACCATAAGCCAGCTGGCATGTGCAAGCGATCAACCGCTAAGTAAGCACGATGCCAGACAGGAAACACAACACACGCTTAACGTCACTTCCGGTTGGTACAACATCCGGTGTCAACATCCGGCAAGTTGACGATAAGGATTAGGAGATCAAACATCTTAAAAGAATAACTAAAAGATACATAAAACTCAGGCATACGGAGATGGGGTAATTAATATGACATATCGAAAATGTGGAGTAAATTCGGCAGTAAAATTTTTGGCGCGAATTTTGAGCGCAAAAAAACAGAACCACCCCATTGGCTATCCAAATACACTTAAGGTTTAGAAGCCCCAAAGCTGCTACCAGGCTTGAGAAAGGTCCTTGGGGACCAAAACGCGTTGGCTATATACTGGTATTGCAGCTCAGATTACATCTGGTGAGTAGAATACTTTTAATGCTACTTTTAAAGTGACTTTATTGCACTATGTTTTGTCTTTGTACACTTTTATAGGTACAAGAGGATTTCCTAAACATTGATACAACATTTGAGAAGAGAAATATTATTTTATCAGCACCTACACCATTGACAATTATTTACAACACAGAGGATTCACCTTATTTCCTTTACTTAGGACCATTTTTTCATTAAGGACTATTTTTGACACGGGAATTTATCGCTTTTGACACCATTTTAACTTTTTTTTTTTTTTTTTTTTTTTTAGTTGTACACCTCAATTAGTTTTTTCACATCAATATATATATTTTTTAAAGTAACACACATATATATATATTTTTTCAACACTACGATTTTGTATTTGTATTTTCATTTGTATTTTTATTTTTATTTTTATTTTTGGATGTATTTTGGACATATTTTCTTTTGGATATTTTTTGGATTATTATTGGAGAATTTTTATGTTCTTTTTCACAGTCACAGTTTCACTTGTAATATTAGACTTTTAAGATAACATTGGAGCATTTGGATAACCATCCCCTTTTTTCAGGACATTTGTATCTTTTGGATGAAATAGGCCTTTCTGGACAATTGCTTTAATGAACTTTTGCATTTGAACTCTAACCTTATATTTCAACCTGGACATATAATAGGATCTACAAGACTGGGTATTTACTCAAACAAAAACATAGATTGTTGCGCAACTCTGCATACAGGGTGTACTTGGATGTATTGTTTTTATATTGTTTTTTATATTGTATTTTTATATTGTATTTTGAATTAAATATGGTTATTACCATATATTATCTTTTATAATCCACATTTTTATTACACATTTTTATTATACATTCTATATACGCATTTACATATAGACATTTTAAAGTTTTAGACTTTGAGATTATATCTTTTACTATATTGGTCGTGGACACCATCTTAAGCCACACAATCCCCTACTGGGGCAGTGTAGCGCTGTACCTTGGCATTCTATTTTTTACTGTACCCTCGGAATCTGGTTGGGAGATTCCGCCTATATTTGGTACGGCTTGTATGGTATTTATTGTGGCGCTGCTAGATATCAACTCATTTGCACTTTGATCTCCATACCGCACACAAATACCAGCGCTGCTTTGAGCTGCTTTGACGTGTTCGTGCACGATTTCGTGATAAAATGTCACCACACCCCATAGACATCAATGGGGAGAGCCGGCTAAAAAAAAGCTCCGTAACGCAGCCCCATTGATGTCTATAGGGAAAGAAAATGTATGTTTACACCTAACATAAACCCAGAGTCTAAACACCCCTAATCTGCCTCCCCCGACATCGCCGACACCTACATTACACTTATTAACCCCTAATCTGCTGCCCCCAATGTCACCGCCACCTACATAAATTTATTAACCCCTAATCTGCCGCCCCCAACGTCGCCGCCTCCACTATACTAAAGTTATTAACCCCTAAACCTCTGGCCTCCCACATCACTAACACTAAATAAATATATTAACCCCTAAACCTAACCCTAGGTCTAACCCTAACCCTAACCCCCTAACTTTAATATAATTAAAATAAATCTAAATAAAAATTACAATTAATTGCTAAATAATTCCTATTTAAAACTAAATACTTGCCTGTAAAATAAACCCTAAGCTAGCTACAATATAACTAATAGTTACATTGTAGCTATCTTAGGTTTTATTTTTATTTCACAGCTAAGTTTCTATTTATTTTAACTAGGTGGTCTAGTTAGTAAATAGTTATTAACTATTTACTAGCTACCTAGTTAAAATAAATACAAATTTACCTGTAAAATAAAACCTAACCTGAGTTACACTAACACCTAACATTACACTAAAATTAAATAAATTAAATTAAAAAAAATACATTTATCTAAATTACACAAAATAAAAAAAGAAATTATCATAAATAAAAACGAATTACTCCTATTCTAATAGCCCTATCAAAATAAAAAAGCCCCCCCAAAATAATAAAACCCCAAGCTTACACTAAACTGACAATAGCCCTTAAAGGGACATTCTACCATAGAATTGTTATTGTTTTAAAAGATAGATAATCCCTTTATTACCCATTCCCCAGTTTTGCATAACCAACACAGTTATATTAATATACTTTTTATCTCTGTGATTACCTTGTATCTAGGAACCTTCTTCCAGCCCTCTGATCACATGACTGTGACTGTTTATTATCTATTGTCTTAAATTTAGCATTGTATTGTGCTAAATCTTAAATAACTTTGTGTGCCTGAACACAGTGTTATCTATATGGCCCACGTGTACTTTCTGTCTCTTTGTGTTAAAAAGAGATTTTAAAAGCATGTGATAAGAGGCAGCCCTCAAAGGCTTAGAAATTAGCATATGAGCCTACCTATGTTTAGTTTAAATTAAGAATACCAGGAGAAAAAAGCAAATTTGATGATAAAAGTAAATTGGAAAGTTGATTAAAATTAAAAGTCCTATCTGAATAATGAAAGTTTAATTTATACTAGACTGTCCCTTTAAAAGAGCCTTTTGCAGGGCATTGCCCCAAAGAAATCAGCTATTTTACCTGTAAAAAAAATAAAATACAAACAACCCCCCAACAGTAAAAACCACCCCCCCCCCCCAAATAAAAACCTACCTATTAAACCTAAGCTCCCCATTGCCCTTAAAAGGGCATTTGGATGGGCATTGCCCTTAAAAGGGCATTTAGCTCTTTTATGGTGCCCAAAGTCCATACTCTAAAAATAAAACCCACCCAATAAACCCTTTAAAAAAAACTAACACTAACCCTTGAAGATCCACTTGCAGTTTTTGAAGACCGGACATCCATCCTCATCCAGCCGGGAGAAGTCTTCATCCAAGCAGCAAGAAGTCCTCAAGGAAGCCGGGAGAAGTCTTCATCCAAGTGGCAAAAAGTCGTCCTCCAGGCAGGCAGAAGTCTTCATCCAGACGGCATCTTCTACCTTCATCCTTCCGACGCGGAGCATCCATTTTCAAGACATCCGGCGCAGAGCATCCTCTTCATACGGTCCCAGCCGTACACTGAAGGTTCCCTTTAAGGGACGTCATCCAAGATGGCGTCCCTTGAATTCCAATTGGCTGATAGAATTCTATCAGACAATCGTAATTCAAGGGTAAAAAATCCTATTGGCTGATGCAATCAGCCAATAGGATTGAGCTTCAATCCTATTGGATGATCCAATCAGCCAATAGGATTGAGCTCGCATTCTATTGGCTGTTCCAATCAGTGGATCAGCCAAAAGGATTAAAGCTCAATCCTATTGGATGATTGCATCAGCCAATAGGATTTTTTTTCCCTTTAATTCCTATTGGCTGATAGAATTCTATCAGCCAATCGAATTCAAGGGACGCCATCTTGCATGACGTCCCTTAAAGGGAACCTTCAGTTTACGGCTGGGACCGTATGAAGAGGATGCTCCTCGCTAGATGTCTTGAAGATGGAGCCATCAGCCAATCACAAATGCATACACGTACCATGTGACAGCCATCAGCCAATCACATACACACTTATTCTTGCACATGCTCAGTCCGCGCTGGATGTCTTGAAGATGGAGCCGCTCCGCATCGGAAGAATGAAGATAGAAGATGCCATCTGGATGAAGACTTCTGCCCGCCTGGAGGACGACTTCTTGCCCCTTGGATGAAGACTTCTCCCGGCTGGATGAGGATGGATGTCTGGTCTTCAAAAACTGTAAGTGGATCTTCAGGGGTTAGTATTAGGTTTTTTAAGGGTTTATTGGGTGGGTTTGGGTAGGGACTTTGGTCACCGTAAAAGAGCTAAATGCCCTTTTAAGGGCAATGCCCATCCAAATGCCCTTTTCAGGGCAATGGGGAGCTTAGGTTTTTTATTTGGGGGGGTTGGTTGTGTGGGTGGTGGGTTTTACTGTTGGGGGGATGTTTGTATTTTTTTTACAGGTAAAAGAGCTGATTTCTTTGGGGCAATGCCCCGTAAAAGGCCCTTTTAAGGGCCATTGGCAGTTTAGTGTAGGATAGGTTTTTTTTATTTTGGGGGGCTATTAGATTAGGTGTAATTAGATAATTTCTTTTATATTTTGTGTAATTTAGTGTATTATTTTTTGTAATTTAGATAAATGTATTTTTTTAATTTAATTTATTTAATTTTAGTGTATTGTTAGGTTTAAATGTGACAGGTTAGGTTTTATTTTACAGGTAAATTTGTATTTATTTTTACTAGGTAGTTAGTAAATAGTTAATAACTATTTACTAACTAGTCTACCTAGTTAAGATAAATACAAACTTACCTGTGAAATAAAAATAAAACCTAAGCTAGATACAATATAACTATTAGTTATATTGTAGTTAGTTTAGGTTTTATTTTACAGGTAAGCATGTATTTAGTTTTAAATAGAAATTAGTTAGGTATTAATTGTAATTTTTATTTGGATTTATTTTAATTATATTAAAGTTAGTGGGTGTTAGGGTTACGTAAGGGTTAGGGTTAAACATAGGGTTAGGTTTAGGGGTTAATAACTTTAGTATAGTGGCAGCGACATTGGGGGTAGCAGATTAGGGGTTAATAAGTGTAGTTAGCTTGTGACGATTTTGGGGGCAGCAGATTAGGGGTTAATAACAGTAATGTAGGTTGCAGCGATGTTAGGGATAGCAGATTAAGGGTTAATAAGTGTATGTAGGTGGCGACGACATTGGGGGCAGCAGATTAGGGGTTAATACTATTTAACTAGTGTTTACGATGCGGGAGTGCGGCGGTTTAGGGGTTAATATGTTTATTATAGTGGCGGCGATGTCCGGAGCGGCAGATTAGGGGTTAATAAATTAATTTTAGTGCTTGCGATGCGGGAGGGCCTCGGGTTAGGGGTTAATAGGTAGTTTATGGGTGTTAGTGTACTTTGTAACACTTTAGTTATGAGTTTTATGCTACAGCTCTGTAACGTAAAAGCCATAACTACTGACTTTCAGGTGACGGTACAGATCTTGTAGTTATAGGCTGTACCACTCACTTTTTGGCCGGACAGGCAAACTCGTAATACCGGCGCTATGGAAGTCCCATTGAAAAAGGACTTTTTGAAAGGTGCGGTAGTTACGTTGCATGACTGCCAAAAAAGTGTGCGGTACAGCTGTACCTACAAGACTCGTAATAGCAGCGGTAGTGAAAAAGCATTGTTATGAAGCTTTTTCACTCATAACACAAAACTCGTAATCTAGCTGATAGTTTGTAGCAAACATGAAATCCATTGTGATTAACATTTTTATTGGAACTTACACTGAGTATATTCCTTAAATATCACTAGATACTTATCATGTCCTGTTGCTCTGATTCACCAACATAAATGCATAACAACATGATGAATCATTTCATAACACTGAGTAATTTAATGGATACATCCCATTGTTTCTCATTTTTAAGAAATATTTTGTAATATGGGTTTAGGAATTCCGCTATTATGTAGATAATATAATAATTAGGGAAATATTTTAAATAACTCACTAACATGTAGCTGATTTACAGAAAATATAGTTTCTTGTAGCAGTTCTGTTTTAGTGACTTGATCATACCTGAGGCCCTGCTTTATATAACATCATGCTAGTTGTGTGTCATTCTATAGCAGTAGTAACTGACTGCTGATTTTTACACAACAGGCATCAGGGTGTCTCTGAGCCAAATCACTCTATCTCTGGCACCTATATTGCATATGTACTAGTGTTACAGCCTATAAAGATAAATCTGCTCTGGCCTGACCCCAGTGCAGAATAAACCTTAACTGCAACACCCAAAAGCATATTTTTAACATAGAGAGTACTGATGGTGCATTCCAACATGAAAACTCCCAAATTAAAGGGACAGTAAACACAAGCCCAACGATATATTTCTAAGAAAAGTAATGGTTGTTATTCTTGTTTGGGATGCATCAATTGCAACAATATGATAAAGGGTTCTACCTTTTTACACCCTTTGACACCCAGAGAATGACAGATCACACAACATAACTCTAATATCAGGTGCAAGGATGTGTCTAACCATTTCTTAACCTCTGGCCACTCTATTGCACAACTAAAATTTCAAATAATAGATCACATTCCTATTCCAAAGAGAGGGGGCGGTAGAGAGCTATTACTTAAGAAAAGGGAAACAATGTGGATTTTTAAACTCAATACTATGTATCCAAAGGGTATGAACCATGAAATAGATCTAAATCTCTTTTTGTGATAGGTGAAGCATCATGTCTTGAATAACCCTGTATTTGATGTATATCATCTGTAAACATTTGAATAATAGTCAGTTTAGTTATTTCTAGCAGACCTTTGTATTAGGATAATTGTTTTTATAGGATTACACTTTTAGCCCACTAGGTGTCACTTTGTATTACAAATGAGTTTATGCAGGTATAAATGGTTAATTATTAATGATATACACCTGTGGAGTGTGTTTATAAGAGTGGATTTGGAGATGTTAGACAAGCATATGATTAAAGGGACACTCAAGTCAAAATTAAACTTTCATTATTCAGATAGAGCATGCAATTTTAAACAACTTTCCAATTTACTTCCATTAACAAAATGTGCACAGTCTTTTCATATTTAAACTTTTTGAGTCACCAGCTCCTACTGAGCATGTGCAAGAATAAGTGTGTATGCATTTGTGATTGGCTCATGGCTGTCACATGGTACGTGTATGCATTTGTGATTGGCTGATGGCTCCATCTTCAAGACATCCAGCGAGGAGCATCCTCTTCATACGGTCCCAGCCGTAAACTGAAGGTTCCCTTTAAGGGACGTCATGCAAGATGGCGTCCCTTGAATTCGATTGGCTGATAGAATTCTATCAGCCAATAGGAATTAAAGGGAAAAAAATCCTATTGGCTGATGCAATCATCCAATAGGATTGAGCTTTAATCCTTTTGGCTGATCCACTCAGCCAATAGGATTGAGCTTGTACTAAATGGACTTTCTAAAGATACCATTATTTTCATCATATCTTATAATTTACTATTAAAAATATTATAAAATATGAGGAAAAAATGGAAAAAAAACACACTTTTTCTAACTTTGACCCCCAAAATCTGTTACACATCTACAACCACCAAAAACAACCATGCTAAATAGTTTCTAAATTTTGTCCTGAGTTTAGAAATACCCAATGTTAACATGTTCTTTGCTTTATTTGCAAGTTATAGAGCAATAAATACAAGTAGCACTTTGCTATTTCAAAACCACTTTTTTTCAAAATGAGCGCTAGTTACATTGGAACCCTGATATCTGTCAGGAATACCTAAATATCCCTTGGCATGTATATATTTTTTTTTAGAAGACATCCCAAAGTATTGATCTAGGCCCATTTTGGTATATTTCATGCCACCATTTCACCGCCAAATGCGATCAAATAAAAAAAAATGTTCACTTTTCACAAATTTTTTCGCAAACTTTAGGTTTCCCACAGAAATTATTTACAAACAACGTGTGCAATTATGGCATAAATGGTTGTAAATGCTTCTCTGAGATCCCCTTTGTTCAGAAATAGCAGACTTATATGGCTTTGGCGTTGCTTTTTGGTAATTAGAAAGCTGCTAAATGCCACTGCGCACCACACGTGTTTTATGCCCAGCAGTGAAGGGGTTAATTAGGGAGCATGTAGGGAGCTTGTAGAGTTAATTTTAGCTTTAGTGTAGTGTAGTAGACAACCCAAAGTATTGGTCTAGGCCCAAATTTTTTCACAAACTTTAGGTTTCCCACAGAAATTATTTACAAACAACGTGTGCAATTATGGCATGAATGGTTGTAAATGCTTCTCTGAGATCCCCTTTGTTCAGAAATAGCAGACATATATGACTTTGGCAATGCTTTTTGGTAATTAGAAGGCTTCTAAATGCTGCTGCACATCACACGTGTATTATGTCTAGCAGTGAAGGGGTTAATTAGGGATCTTGTAGGGAGCTTGCAGGGTTAATTTTAGCTTTAGTGTAGAGATCAGCCTCCCACCTTACACATCAGACCCCCTGATCCCTCCTAAACAGCTCTCTTCCCTCCCCCCACCCCACAATTGTCCCCCGCCATCTTAAGTACTGGCAGAAAGTCTGCCAGTACTAAAATAAAAGGTATCTTTTTTTTTTTTGGAGCATATTTACATATGCTGCTGTGTAGGATCCCTCTTAGCCCCAAACCTCCCTGATCCCCCCCCCAAACAGCTCTCTAACCCTCCCCCTCTACATTATTGGGAGCCATCTTGGGTATTGGCAGCTGTCTGCCAGTACCCAGTTAACAAAAAAAATGTATATTTTTTATTTTTTCCCCCACTTTTCTGTAGTGTAGCTTCCCCCCCCCCAAGACTAAATCCCCACCCCCTCCCAGATCACTTCGATTAACATATTTTAACAATGTTATTCCCCCTCTCTCCCTCTAAATGCAAAGCACACTGTTCCATAGTGTAATGGTTCCCACCCGCTCCCTCCCTGTGCACGCGCCCGCCTGCGTCCGTGCGCACCCCCCAGCAACCCCGCCCACCTCTGCACATTACTAAGCCATCGATGGCCGCCCACCCGCCTCCCACGTCTGCTCCCACCCACCAACGATCGCGGCATCGATGTCCGGTGCAGAGAGGGCCACAGAGTGGCTCTCTTTGCATCGGATGGGGAAAAATGTTATTGCAGTGATGCCTCGATATCGAGGCATCACTGCAATAACCGGAAAGCGGCTGGAAGCAATCAGGATCGCTTCCAGCCGTTTTCAACCCCAACGTCGTACAGGGTACGTCGCTGGTCTTTAAAGACCAGTTTTTGCAAGACGTACCCTGTACGACTTGCGTCATTTAGGGGTTAATGGAATGAGGCAGGGGTGTCCTCTGTCATCTCTAATGTTCATCTTCATTACAGAGTTCCTAGCTGCTTGCATCATCACTGCTGATTGGGTCAGTGGTAGTTTCTGCTCTGGACCTAGAGAACACTTAACCCCATTGTGGGAGGTTAAACACAAAGAGGTGCAGGGTCGCTAGTCTTAAAATGACATGCCCCTTTGCAGGGGTTAAACACATAGTTGGAATTTGGAAAAAGAGGCACAGATTCTAATGTTTCCCCTTCAATGAATCAAAGCTTCCAATAATAGCTGGGGAAGAGAAACTTCACTTTGGTGTGTTTAGATGAAGAAAATAAAATGGGTGCAATATACTCACTTCGATAAATTCAGAGTCCAACTCCTTCAATTCTCCAGTGTGCTTCTTTAATGTGGAGTAAGGCTTTTGTAGGATTGTCTCCTTTGTGGATATAGCTGAAAGGAATAGAGCTTTCACTGTATATGCTATATTCAATAGAGTATATTAAGTGCAGTATACTCACTCCAAAAAAGTCGGAATCCAGCTCCTCACAATGTGGTTAAAAAAGATGTTTTGCGGTTTCAAAAAGGCAGCAAATGTTTGTCATCAAAACAAACATTTATTTAAAACAGGTCTTTCAAAGACAGATATAAAATGGCTCTACGCGTTTCAACGAGTATCTCGTCTTTTTCAAGAGCATTAAAACAAACTTAAGAGAGTGCACAGAATTGAAGGAGTTGGGCTCTGAATTTATCGGAGTGAGTATATTGCACCAGTTTATTGTGTTCATCTATACACACCAAAATGAAGTTTCTCTTCCCCAGCTATTATTGGAAGCTTTGATTTATTGAAGGGGAAACATTAGAATCTGCGCCTCTTTTTCCAAATTCCAAGTATCTTTAACAGTCTTTCGGGAGAGACTGGAAGAAGGCTGCAGTTCGCTCAGAGGGGAGTATTGTTTTTTGTCATTTTCTATACAGTTATTATTGTAAGATCTGTAATAATTTGTATTAAGTTTGTTTGTTAAACACATAGGCATTTGCAACCAATAGTGCAAAATATAAATACTTTAACACATTTGAGCATTTTTTACTGCAGCTTTATGTCCCCTTAAAGGGACACTCTACACCTTAGTCAATCTGGGCTGCATCTAACAGACTGTCAATGCTATACAGCAGAGTACCTAGATGCAGGGCAAATTGTGATCTCATTAGTGGGCACAAACAAGTTAAATCTAATTGTTTGTGTGTGTGTGGGGGGGGGGGGTTAGTGATAAATGTTTATCATGTTACTTATTTTGAAAATAGGATCAAATAAATCAATAAACTCCTTTAAAACCTTTAATGTGATTAGGCAAGTAGCATGCTGCAGCCCCCACTGGCATATGATGGGTTAAATTTTGAAGTGCACAACTGTGTTTACACAAAACTTATGGGAGCTACTCCATACCTTCCAGCAAAGCTGCAGCTGTCGGGCCCTTTGATTTATTCATAACATTGTAGCCTCACCTGCCCTACATAATATTTTTTTTGCTATTTATTTTAGTAGGCTATGTCTGATGAAATCCTTAACATAAAGTCCTCATATTACCCCACTAATAGTTCAATATGTTAGTGTGTGTATATATACTGTATATATATATATTATATATATATAATATAAATATTTAAGTGCCGGTAATCAATGATTATTCATTGATATATAATGTGCTCAGTAACTTTAAAGTGAAGTTCAATTTCAAACAACTGCGCACCACCCATGTATACATTAACCTCCCAATATAATAGTCGCTTACTTTTTTTTACAGAAAATGGATATGATTTCGGAGTTATTTATATATATATTATATCACTCTTTCTTACCTTTACCCCTCCCCCGGTCTACTTCCTTATTTCCCTCAACTGACGTCGCGATCGTAAGAACAAGCTGACGTCGTCACTTCAATGCTCGTGCACAAGAACGGATGCGATATGCGCATGCGTATCCTGTCTTCATTCGCGCATGCATAAAAATTTTCGTTCCGTTCCGCAGTTCATACAGGATCAGAGTATCGG
The DNA here is from genome assembly GCF_027579735.1 of Bombina bombina. NCBI lineage: Eukaryota > Metazoa > Chordata > Amphibia > Anura > Bombinatoridae > Bombina > Bombina bombina. The sequence continues at coordinate 235,911,723 of NC_069504.1, read as the reverse complement.
ATCCAGAGACACAGGCTAACACGCAAGCGCAAGTCATGCACGAGCATGACGACAAACGAGACAATCGCTGTTATACGCATGCACGAAACTGTGTTATGACGCGGGGAAAAAGGGGCAGGAGCGCCCCGGGGGAAGTGAAGGGATTGGAAATCAAATTCTGAAAAAATGTCAATCAAAAGGCAAACAATGTCGGGCGGACAATTGCGGGAATACGGAGGGTAAATTAAAATTAAAAAATGAAACGTTAGCGATTATTTAGAGAGTTTTGATGAATGAACATTATAATTTTTTATTATGATAAATAGAATTATGTAATTGAGAGCAGCGGACTTGAACTTCACTTTAAGAACAGCAAAAGGGACAACGTTGTTTACAATGCTTGATATATTTTGCAGCCCCCTATTGTGAGGTGGTGGTACTCAGTACCGATGAGTACCCCCACAAAAAAGCCCTGTATATATGTAGGTTACTAGTCCACTCAATCTTAATAGCAAAATATGCCTAATTCTTTGGTGCAATTTCCAGCTATATATATTTATATATCAATTTAACAAACCAATATATAAATGTAATAGTCCTTGGGAAATCCCCCTTCAAGTCTGAGGGACAGCAAGGTTAAGCCTTTAACATAACAATAACCTCTCATATTCAAATAAACTATCATAAGCCATGTCCCTTTAATTTTTTAATGGTTTGATATTTCACTGTCTGCTTTGTAACTGAAGAAAACAATATGGCAAATTACACAAACTGACCCTTAAAGGGATACGAAGCCTAACATTTTTCTTTCCTGATTCAGATAAAGCATACACTTTTAAACAACTTTCTACTTTACTTCTATTATAAACTTTTTTGTTCTCTTGGTATCTTTTGTTGAAAAGCAGAGATGTAAGCTCAGGAGCGTGCACGTGTCTGGAGCACTATGTGACAGCAGTTTTACAAGAGTGTTATCCATTTGCAAGAGCACTAGATGGCAGCACTATTTCCTGCCATGTAGTGCTCCAGACACCTACCTAGGTTCCTTTTCGACAAAGAATACCATGAGAACAAAGCAAATTTGATAATAGAAGTAAAACTTTTTTATTTTGTGTCCTATCTGTATCACAAAAGCAAGGTTTGGGTTTCATATTGGATTAATAACAGCCGGTTACCAGCTCAATCACTGTCATTTCTTATGACACTTTAGGGACACTGTCCTATGGGATGGATATAAGCAAAGTGCAGCACAATAATGGACACATTTCAAAGTGGAACAGCCTCAGCGTTCTGTGGCAATAATGCAGTCATGTGGTCTGTTGTGCAGCAGTTACTATCAAGCGACACTGCTAATTACACTCCATCTGACATCACTCAACCAGAACAAGGTGCACTCCACCTAAATATTTCAACACCCTGGTGCACTACAAAAACATTACATACATATGACCACGGAAGCCAGCTCATTCTTCTCTTGGAGGCAATAGCACAGGCACACAGGTCAAAGGGACATTCCAGTCAAAATTAAAATGCACATAGTGGAATTACATCTATGGATAGAAATTTTTTTGCAATATACATGTACTGGCAAACAATATTCTAGTAACAGTCATCACTGTTTTAGTGTTAACATTTTTCTCTGCACGTGCATGTTAAGCAGTTCTAAGATTTTCTGCAGCTGCTCAGAGAGTCAGTGGTACTTGTATCATGTCAGCAACGGTGGAAATTGAGTCATTACCAGATGGTACAAGCACCTTAGGCTCTCTGAGCAAGTGCTTTGTTTATGTGCACACAGCTATAGCTTTTACTAGAAGCATTATTGATAATGCAAGTATATTGCAAAAAAAGTTTATTTTCAAAACCAAAGTGCACCTGTGTGTAGACTTGTGCATTCGGATCCTTCCGAAGATGGAAGTAAGCGTTATTCAGCTCTTTCGGAACCGTATTGATTCTGGTGCAAGATCACCACGTTAATATCTGGAGTTGCACAGACCTTAACATGGTGATCTTGCACTAGAATCAATCTGGCTCTAAAAAGAGCCAAACAGTGCTTAGTTCTGCATACAGCACTCACTTATTGCATAAAATAAAGGTCAGTTTCAGAGCTGTTTCACTTCAAAGTAATGAATGAGAAGGTCCTTTTAATTTAATCAATAGATTCAGGCTAGCGTTTGAATAACGCTACAATTTACCATCACTTTAATATTTGGCATTTAAAACCCCATGGCGTTTCTGCTCAGACAGTAGTTTTTATCAAATGGAACAAACAAACATTAAAACACAAATAGAAATATATAGTTATTACCTCCAAACATCAAATGACTCAATAGAAAGACAGCTGTATGAAGCAGAAGTGCACAAGTGCTCCCGCTTCTGTGTGAGTGATCTCATCATCATAGTGGCTACCATTGTATACAAACTACTGTAAACAGAGGAATAAACACTACTATATCAGTACTTCATTAAAGCGACATGAAACCCACATTTTTCTTACTTGATTCAGACAGAACATGTGATTTTTAACCTCTTAAGGACATATGACGGAATTTTTCCGTCATAAAACAATTGAGCAAACTGAAAGCTGTGTCCTTAAAGGGTTAATGTATTCTCTATCTGAATCATAAATAAAAAGTTTCATGTCCGTTTAATTACAAATACAGATCAGTGTCTCTAAATCCTCCTGCTGTCTGTTTTACCCTAATGAACTTTCTTATAATGCACCTTAAACTAAGGGGAACTTTTTTCAGTAACTATAGACTTGCAGATTGAAAAAGTAGTTTGCATTTAATTTCATATCTAGTAATGTCATGGAAAGGGCATCACAGAGAAAAACCCTTTTATTTCATAACTAAGCCTTATTTTAAAATGTTATTTTATTTACATTTTTTAAACCTATTTCTCAGTGTTTTGGGGAATCGGATAACTGAGAAAGCTAAATTGAAAAACTAAATTTATTAGTGAACATTTGTGTTAATGTTTTTTTTTTTTTTTTTAAATCCATAATGTTTTTTTCTTTATATTTAAAAAAAACAAATGCAGTTTCAGTGTGAAAACAAATATGTTCTAACTGAATCACCATTAGATATCATTGAGTATTTGTGAATAAGTCTATTTTGCAATTTCTTATAAACTGAATGTTACAAATATATTTGTTCTTTATATAGGGACTAGATACATTTTCTGAACTATATGACTGTTTCAGTGTCATTCTGACGATTTTAATATGGAAAAAAACACAATTGTTCTTTACATATAATAAATAAACAGATTTCCGAGCTATCACACAGAAAGAGATTTGCAGATTTTGATTTTTGATTTTGTAGTGGTTTTTACTGATCCAATGTGAAATGGTGAACAGGCCCCAAATAGTCGGCTAAATTACGAGTTGTGCGTTAAGGTAAAAAAAGCAGCATTAACAGGTCCTAACACTGCTGTTTTACGCCCGCTGGTATTACGAGTCTTGCAGGTATAGGTGTACCGCACACTTTTTTGGCCTTACCGCAAACCTACTTACGTAAATTTCGTAAAGCCTTTTTTCTATGGGACTTCTATAGCGCTGGTATTACAAGTTTGTCCTGGGAGGCCAAAAAGTGAGCGGTACAGCCTCTACCGACAAGATTCTCAACGCATTTTAAAGTCATCACCGCCACCTACCTACATTTATTAAAGGGGCAGTTTACTCAAAAATTTTCTACCCTTTAATTTGTTCCCAATGATCCACTTTACCTGCTGGAGTGTATTAAATTGTTTACAAGTAGCTCCTTTACCCTTATATTGGCATTTGAAATTGTTAATTTAGCATGTGGTATCCCCACCTATTCTGAAAGTTTGTGGCCGCGCGTACCAGCTATAGATAAGCTTTGTAAACACAGCCAGCAGAAGAAATTACACTCCCAATGTGTTAAAGCAGAGATAAGGTAATAAAATGTTGATTTTCCATTGTTCTCTCAAAGTATTAGGGATTGTTTTAAGGACAGATATAAGATAAAGAAGCAGGTATATGTGCACAATGTGATAAAGTAATGAGATCTGATTATACCTACAAGCTCAACCTATTTTATTAGGCTGTGGCTTCAAAACACAAAATCAGAGCTTTAATATACAGAAATAAACCTTAAAAAGCAAATTTTCATACATTTTTTACTCTGCAGTTGGTAAAAAAGCCATTGTAAACACATTAAGGGAAAAACTATTTTACAGTATACTGTCCCTTTAACCCCTAATCTGCCGTCCCCAACGCCGCAGCCACTATTCTAAATTTATTAACCCTTTAAACCTAAGTCTAACCCTAACCCTAACACCCCCTAACTTAAATATAATTAAAATAAATATAAATATAAATAAAATTACTATCATTAACTAAAGGGAGGGAGATTAGGGGTTAATAAATATAATGTAGGTGTCGGCGATGTTGGAGGCAGCAGATTAGGGATTCATAAATTTAATGTAGGTGGCGGCGATGTCCGGAGCGTCAGATTAGGGGTTAATAAATATAATGTAGGTGTCAGCGATGTCGGGGGCGGCAGATTAGGGGTTAATAAGTGTAAGATTAGGGGTGTTTAGACTCGGGGTTCATGTTAGGGTGTTAGGTGTAAACATAAAATGTGTTTCCCAATAGGAATCAATGGGGCTGCGTTACTGAGCTTTACGCTGCTTTATTGCAGGTGTTAGACTTTTTCTCAGCCGGCTCTTCCCATTGATGTCTATGGGGAAATCGTGCACGAGCATGTACAACCAGCTCACCGCTGACTTAAGCAGCACTGGTATTGGAGTGCAGTGTGGAGCGCAATTTTGCTCTACGCCCACTTCTTGCCTGTTAACGCCGGGTTTGTAAAAACCCGTAATACCAGCGCTGTAGGTAAGTGAGCGGTGAGAAAAAACTGCACGTTAGCACCGCACAGCTCATAACGCAAAACTTGAAATCTAGGCGTGTGTGTCTTATAGTGGACTGCTATGAAATGTGTTTTTCCTACTATTATACTTTGTAGGCCTTGACAGAATGGACTTCATGATAAATTTGTTTTTACAATCTTTATAGGAAGAGACAGAAATATGAATATATTGTGTACAGTTTCTATTTAATTTAAAAGAGCCATCTGATTAATCTGTGATCCTGGGACACAAATTATGTACTTACCTACTTTTTAGACATTTACACCAATCATCCAGGGAGTTTCTTTTGAAAGAAAAATGGAATTCATAATAATGAGTCAGTTTTTCCAGACTAAGGAAAACCACCGAGGGTTTGATGTGGTTATTCGCTTAAGCTGCACCTTTTGGTGTTTTTTTTTATTCTTATTGAGAATTCAGAAAGACAGAGGCTATGTTGTATAGACACAGCAAACTTTGTGTCGGTCTTCTAAGGCCAATAAAGGCCATGAGGCATATTTGATTTTCTGTCACTTCTCTTGCTATCGCTTGGCACAGGGGAACTAGCTGCACATTTCAGCTCAACCTCCTTTTATTTTGCAAACACATTTCCTTTATTATACACTCTTGTTTTTAACCTCTTTGTTTCTGATTGGGTCTTAGATATGTGAAATGTGCAGGAAATATCTGTGCTGCTTTTGGCAGATGGAAGTAAATGCTGAAAGCAGATACAAAATATTTGGTGCACCTCATCCGCTCTGTAAATTCTTTAACATCGCACAGAATAAGAATTTCGAAGTGGATAACATTCTAGATTCCACTGTGTTTCTGTGCCTTTTTTCTCTCTCATATTCCATACTCTTTATGATACAGAGAGAAAAAAATGTTAAAGCAACGTGGATGGAAAAATTAAACTTTTCTGATACAGATAAAGAATGTAGTTTTAAAAAAATCTTTCCAGTATACTGCCATTGTCAAATGTAATTCATTCTCTTTGTATCCTTTGTTGAAGTGTATATCTAGCTAGGTGCAGGAGTATGCCCTGTATGGCGGCAGTTTTTGCAGTATTTTACAGATGCAAGCTCTTAAATATACCAAGATAAAAATAATAGAAGTAAATTTGGAAAGTTATTTTTTTTAAAGTTTTCAACATCATTTTTTAAAAAAAAAAATTAAATTGCGTTTTATTTACTTGTCCCTTTAACTTAAAATTATTGTATTAGAGGTTTATTTAGGGGTATGTCAACCAGGCTTGGACTTATGTGTATGTCTAAGGAGCAGCAGAAATATCACTTTATACATATTATCATCCTGTGCATCCAAATTCTCTTCTCAGCAGTGCTTAGCAATAAGGTCAAACTTGCATCAGTTCAATGTACCTAGAAGGCACTGCAGTATAGAGAATCATTTCTAGGGGTCAATTTATCAAAGCGTCAACTGAAAATACGCTTGAATTCTAAGTCGTATTTGTTGCGAGATTGATCCTCCGTAGCTATTAAAGCATCAAGATCGGCAAATGTTGAAATCTGTGGAGTAAAATACGATCCCGCGATCTCAATCCGACGCAGATCGATGCTTGCGTCATTTCAGATGTTCCGAATTCACATTCAACTCTTTTCCCAATTTATCAAACATTTAACAGGAACGCTCATGTCTATTCCGACGCAGCGTACCTAGTTTTCAATCCACCACCCTTGAGGTCGCGAATGCCATATAACTCAATGGGAGTCTGAAAACACAAACAGCTTATGTTCCATACTGCAAGAGAATGAAGTATATTACATAATAAAAGTAAATTAGAAACTCTATTAAAATTGTATACAATATTATTGCTCCACATTTGGTGCACTAGTAGATATAGGGATAACAATGAAAAATACATTACTACTTATGGATTATACTACAAATTTGTCTCTCATTACAAAGCAAGGGGACAATATTATTTCTACAAATTTGTTGAAAAGTTTTGTCACACTAATAGATATAGAGATAAAAATTAAATAAACACACAACATAATATAGCTAACTTCCTTTTTATTTTTTGTGAAAAATCTATGTGCAGCATGTTTAAGCTATGTAATACAAGTAACACTCTCCACTTTGCACCAATTTTGACGCAACACTTTTCTCACCAATTATTACACAAATTCCTAAACATCCCACACACTAGTGAATTTTTTAACCAGTTTTGATTGGAACATGCATAATCACATGATTTATGACATCAGCCAATCTGATTCAAATATACATTTTAAACTATCACTAACAAATTAAATTGCTCGATACTTGTGTCATTGATCACTCATCAGAACTTGTAAGTGCCATTTGTTACATTGTATATTATACTTTGAAAGTATGTATATGTGAATTTAGAATTAAAGATAAACATTGATGCTGACATTAGGACACACAGTGTAATATTTTAGACAAGGATTTTAAAAATTTGAATTGATGTTTGATTCAATATAATCTTAAACTGATATCTCAAAGGGATAGCCCACCTAACATTAAACTATCATGATTCTGATACAGCAGAAATTAAAATCACCTCTTTACTGTCATGCTATTTTCAGTGTATTTCTTCCTTCTCTTGAATTTCTTTTTTAGTAAGAAATGTCATCTTATATGCCAGCCCATTTTATTGTGAAGGGGTGGTTTTTAAAACTAGATTGCAATCAGGAGGGGTTACACAGGTACAGAGAGAAAACTGGCCCAGCTCTTAAAATATCCATTGATTGCAATGTATGTGCAAAGATATATGTACAAATTCTAGCATTAATAATATTTTATAATAAATACAAATACACATTAATGTATGTGAAAGTATCATATAACAGATTTTTTTTGTATAACAAATAAATATAAAAATAACTTTCTATGAGATATTGTTTGTTGATAAATGTAGCTATTTCTTAGATAACAGTTGAAAAATGACAGATTAGCCTTTAAAGAAATGTGCTTGTTCATGGACAGTAATGAAATGGTATAAATACATTTGGGAAAAATCTGAATAACTGCGACATCGATGACTGTTAGTTAACAACAGTCCGATGCTCTTCGTAACCGTACTTGACGCGCGCATTTTTAAGACTTTTTTTTATAAATAAGATTATTGTATTCAGATCAGCGGCAGCGATGTCTGGCGAGCGTATTGACGCCGGTGACTGCACTGAGATTGACGCTTTGATAAATTTACCCCCAAGTGTGCATGCTTTTTTCATGCATATTGTAAATTAGATGTATCTTTTACTTAACTGACCTCCCATATGGCTATAAACTAGGTGTATGCACAGCATTCATTCATATGCTCCGAGTGCTGCGGGTGAAGAGTCATGTGACATCAGAACGTGTAAGCAAAGAAATGGAAATGCAGCATAGTAGGATTTTTATAGAAATGTTTTACATATATGTTATATACACACACACTGCTTCTCAATCAGATTTGATATGCACTACTGTGGGTTTCAGATTCAACCTTTATGTCTCAAATATTAAATATGTGAAAATGAATAAAGAGACTTTACTACAAAACCATATGTCTATATAGAACGTGCGCTTTTGTAGTGTACTCATAATGTGGCTTATTAGGCAAATCTGGTACTTATTTAAATGTGTTTATAGTGCAGAAAAGGGGTGGTACATTTTTAGCCAGTGTATTCAAATAAAGTAACAATGTGATGAACAGGTTATACATCGAATAGCTAACTAATAGTGGATACAGTTAAAAGCTTTCAGCACACTGAGGCACTTTGTATTTCTAGAGTAAAATGCAATGTTGCCTGATATTATTCTGCAGCATTTCATGAGTTGCTCAGCCTGAAAGGACAATTTTTTTTTACATTATTGAATTGATAATTGTCCTGTGTGTCACTCAATATGTATTTAGTTTATAATTAAAGGATCATGAAACCCACAATTTTTCTTTCATGATTCAGATAGAACATGTGATTTAAACCAACTTTCCATTTTACTTCTATTAGCTTGTTTCATTCTGTTCTCTTGGTGTCCTTTGTGGAAAAGGATACCTAGGTAGCCTCATGAACTGCTGATTGGTGGCTGAACATATGTGCCTAATTTTATTGGCTTACCCAGTGCGTTAACTAGTTCCCAGTAGTGCATTGTTACTTCTTTAACAAAGGATACCAAGAGAATGAAACAAATTAGATAATAGAAGTAAATTCGAAAATTATTTAAAACTATATTCTCTATCTGAATCATAAAAAAAAATGTTTTCATGTCCCTTTAATGACTATAATTACCACATATAGGGGTAAATTTATTATGCAGCAGATGCTGCATGCTACACCCATCCTGAAACGGAAGTTAAAGACTAGCGGTTGTAAAACCGCTGCTCCTTATTTTCTCTGCCACCTTTTAGATGGCGGACTGAAATCATCCTGATCCAATCGTGATGATTGACGACCCCTGCTAGTGACCGATTGGCCGTGAATGAGTAGGGGGCAGCATTGCACAATCATTTCACTAGAAATGCTTGTGCAATGTTAAATGCTGACAGTGAATGTTGTCGGCATTTAGCGATGTCGAGTGGACATGATTCGCTATAGCGAATCATGTCCGCCTGACATTTGTTAAATCTATCCCATAGCTACTTATAAAAACAAATTGACAGCATATTGCTGTAACAGTTTGATTTAAAGGATGATAAGTATATACAGTGTCACAGTGTTGAAGCAAAGACAAATGCCAAAAAAATCCCAACCACAGTTGTTACTTACCTGAGAAACCATCATTTTCTCTCTTACCCCCCTCACATGCTATGTATTTATCACACGCTCTCTTGCTACCTCATAAGACACTTTGCTACTAGGTGAGGCCAGAAGTTAGGTTAACAGAACTATGTGATGTGTTTCTGCATTTTGCCTTATTCAGCAACTCAATTTCTTATACTTTTATTGCTCAATACAAAATCATATTGGTCAGCATTTTCTAAACCTTTTTCTAAACCTTGGTCTAAGATGCTTTGAGGTGAAGTCAGATGGTCTTGGGACAAAGTATGTTTGCAGGTTAATACAAAAATGGTCTGAACAGATGTAAAATTGCACACACTCAGGGAAGCTCCTCTTCATAGGCAATAACTAACATAGGGGGCACCACATTTCTAATGCAATGTCCAGCAGCCAAACGAAAAAAAAGGTCACAGTAACAGAAGAAAACCTCCTGGTGCAGTCAATGGGGTCATTATATCAAAGTCGGCATTTATCATTATACAAGCAGTTCTTGTGAACTGCTTGTGCAATGCTGCCCGCTGCAGATTCATGGCCAATCGGCCGCTAGCAGGGGTGTCAATCAGCCCAATCGTATAGGATCGTGCGGATTGAAAACTGCAGCCTCAGAGGCAGCAGACAAGCTATGGAGCAGTGGTCTTTAGACCGCTGCTTCATAACTACTGTTTCCGGCAAGCCTCAAGGCTCGCACGGAAACGGGCATCAAACTCCATTCAGAGCTTGATAATTCGGCCCCTATGTCTGCTAGAGAGTCACAGTTCTCTGTGGCATCTGGTTTTCCTCCATAATGTGTCAGCAGAACTTCTCTATGTAATGTACATCCAAAACAGAAATATGTAGCAGTGACTAAAGTCTTAAAATGTATGCAAAATGCTAAAAAATAGAGCTATAAATGTATAAGCTATATAGGGGAGCTGTATATTTCTTTGGGGCAGTCAGTCCAGTCCAGGGGCAAAGCTTGTTATTCTGGCTTCCTTGGGTGACCTGAAGGAGAAGTTGGGGCAGTCCAAGGACTTGCTGGTCTGGGGATGAATATCTATGGGTAGAGTTTAGATGAGCTTTATTTCACCACTTCGTGCAATAAGGACATAAATAAGATTAGGGGAAGGATAAGGAGGGACAACGGCTCACACAAGACAGTTGGGAGTTCTGCTTTATCAGTGCTCAGTCGGAGCGTCCTTTGCTATGAGAACTTGAATTTAATATTTTAGGAGATACAATTTTGAGTATTATTTATTTTTCTTTCTAATGACACGGTGAGTCCACGGATCATCATAATTACTGTTGGGAATATCACTCTTTGCCAGCAGGAGGAGGCAAAGAGCACCACAGCAAAACTGTTAAATACCACTCTCTTACCCACAACCCCCAGTCATTCTCTATGCCTGTTGCAAGGAGGTGGTAATGTTTAGGTGTCTGAAAGAAGTTTCTTCTATCAAGAGTTTATTTTGAAGCAGGGCAAGTTTTCTCTGTCTTTTTGGGGGTTTAGCCGTAGTCCATGTCAGTCTCTTCAGTAGGGCAGTGGTGACTTTTAAGCATCTGGGAACTTGTGGGGTATAACCCTCACTGCGCCTCCCAATTTGTTGTTGCTGCCCTGCCTTTGGAAGCCTGTTTAGGTTTAATCAGCCTTCCTTTTTTCCATATGTCCATGAAAGGGTGGAGGTCTCTCAAACCGGGTGTGCTGCCCTGCTGCAGGGCAGATGTAATTTCAGGTAAGTGCCTTATTTTAATTTCTGGGAGATTCAGGAATTAGGCACTTGTTCTTATATGGAATCCTATTGTATGTTAATAGGATAGTTAGCAGTATATGGATGCAGGCACTGGAGATTTAGGAGACTGTGGCTCAGTTTTTTATTTTTTCTGTATGGGCTAAGGCTGCTGCTGGAAATAGTGTATTTAGGCAGCGTGTGTTTTAGTCATGTATATTTTTGGCAGCATGTGTGTTCACTGTTTGTGCTGCTTTGAGAGGGTAGTCCCCGTTGCCGGCTTGTTTGTAATGGCGGCCAGGTTTGTTTCTCATTTAGGGAGATGCCCACGACTAGTGCAGGCTTTTGCTGTGGCGGCAAGTAGGTTGCGCGCCTTTCCGGTTTCTTTTCAGTTGGAGTTCCGGATCGGCTCGTGGTCACGCTGCTGAGCTCGCTTGTGTCTGGGAGTCCCTGTTGAGTTTTTCTCTCTGGTCGGCAGGGCAGGTAGGCAACTCAGCAAGGAGTGCTGAGGTAAGGGGTTGCCTGAGATTGTTATAAAACTATTGCAGGTTTGTTTTGACTACTGCGTTTATAATTTAAAGGAGCAGTAAAGTTTTTTTTGTATTACTGCTGTTACTTTTTTGTTTGAGATTTGCAAGGGCAGTAACTTTTTTGAGTTCAGTTGCAGCTGTTGAAAATTAAAATAGCTTTTTTAAAATTTAAAGTGACAGTAAAGTTTTTTTGAGTGTGCAAATTTAAAAGCAGTTTTTTTTTCTTTAATTGGTGAGTTTTTGGTTGGAGATGGACCAAGAGGCCCTGCAAAATGTTACATGTAGCCTGTGTTTTGATTCCAATATGGAACCACCAGTCCCTTTTCATCCCTCTTGTATTGATAGAGCTTTACATTACAGGAATTGACTTTTTGATTCTGAGCCACCATTAGCTAAGGCGGATGCTGTTCAAGGGTCTCCTGTTCAAGAGATGCTGCTGCTTTCTCCTCAAGTGTCCCAAACTTTGTTGTCTGCACAGGCAGTGCCCTGCACTTCATCTCATACTCCGGTTGGGGTTACATTGCAAGATATTGCTACCCAGATATCTTCTGTGGTAACGGATGCGCTTTCGGCTTTTCCTGTATTACAGGGACAGCGCAAGAGGAATTTTAAGGAGTCAGTGAGTAGGGTTTCTGATTCAGTTGCGTCTGTTCCGAAGGTTTCCTCTCAGATGTCTGAGGAGGATGATTCTTCGGTTGCATCTGAGGGTGAAGTTTCAGATTCAGATAGTGTTACTCCTTCTTTTGATGCTGAGGTTGTATCCTTCAGGTTTAAGTTAGAGCACCTTTGTGTATTATTTAAGTAGGTTTTGGCTACTTTGGATGGCTCTGACTTGACTGTTATTGTCACTCCTAAGAAGTCTAGTAAGCTGAATAAGTACTTTGATGTTCCTTCCGCAGTGGAGGTGTTTCCTGTTCCTGACCATGCTTCAGAGATTATTGCACGGGAGTGGGAGAGACCTGGGACTCCTTTTTCCCCTTCTCCAATCTTCAAGAAGATCTTTCCAATAGCTGATTCTGTTAAGGAGTCTTGGCAGACGGTTCCCAAGGTGGAAGGAGCAGTTTCCACTTTGGCTAAGAGAACCACTATTCCCATAGAGGACAGTTGTTCTTTTAAGGATCCTATGGATAAGAAGTTGGAAGCATTACTCAAAAGGATGTATGTTCACCAGGGTTTGCAATGGCAGCCTGCTGTGTGTATTGCTACGGTTACTAGTGCGGCAGCTTACTGGTTTGATGCGTTGTCTGATTCTATTCAGTCTGATACTCCTCTTGAAGAGATTCAGGATAGGATTAGGGATTTGAAATTGGCCAATTCCTTTATTATGGATGCTTCCTTACAGGTCATTAAGTTTGGAGCAAATATTTCTGGTTTTGCTGTTCTGGCACGCAGAGCTTTGTGGTTAAAGTCTTGTTCTGCAGATGTGTCATCTAAGTCTAAGCTTTTGTCGATTCCTTACAAGGGTAGGACCGAGTTTGGGCCTGGTTTGGCTGAAATTATTTCAGATATTACGGGAGGAAAGGGTCATTCTCTCCCGCAGGATAAGAGAAATAAGCAGAAAGGGCGTTGGAGTAATTTTCTTTCCTTTCAAAACTTCTCAGGTAAGCCTTCCTCCTCCTCTTCCAAGCAGGTACAGTCCAAGTCCTCCTGGAAGTCCAATCAGTCTTGGAACAAGGGGACGCAGTCTAAGACGCCTGTTACTGACTAAAAGTCAGCATGAAGGGTCTGCCCCCAATCAGGGAACGGATCTTGTAGGGGCAGACTTTCCTTTTTCGCTTAACTCTGGGTTCAGGATGTTCCGGATACCTGGGCGGTGTACATCATTTCCCAGGGGTACAAATTGGAGTTTAAAACCTTTCCACTCAGGGGCAGGTTTCTTCTCTCAAGATTATCTGTAGACCAGATAAAGAAAGAGGCTTTCTTATGTTGTGTCCAGGACCTTTCCAACCTGGGAGTGATAGTTCCTGTCCCAATACAAGAGCAGGGTCGGGGTTCTATTCCAATCTGTTTGTAGTTCCCAAAAAGGAGGGAACTTTCAGACCTATTTTAGATCTCAAGAGCGTAAACAAGTTCCTCAAAGTTCCATCTTTCAAGATGGACACTATTCGTTCCATTCTTCCTTTGGTTCAGGAGGGTCAATTTATGACCACAGTGGATTTAAAGGATGCTTATCTACATATTCCCATCCACAAGGATCATCACAAGTTTCTGAGGTTCGCGTTTCTAGACAGTCACTTTCAGTTTGTGGCCCTTCCTTTTGGTCTTGCAACGGCTCCCAGAATTTTCTCAAAGGTCTTGGGAGCATTGTTGGGGGTGCTCTGGTTGCTGGGTGTTGCATCTGGATGATATTCTAGTTCAGGTGTCATCTTTTCAACAAGCAATTTTTCACACTGAGTTGTTGTTGTCTTTTCTGCACTCCCACGGATGGAAGGTGAATTTAGGAAAAAGTTCCTTGGTTACAGCTACAAGGGTGGTATTTTTGGGAACAATAATAGATTCTTTAGAGATGAAGATATTTCTGACAGAAGTCAGGAGAACAAAGATCTTCAATTCTTGTCTTGCTCTTCAGTCCTCTCCTCGGCAGTCAGTGGCCCAGTTTATGGAGGTAATTGGTCTGATGGTGTGGACATCATTCTGTTTGCTTGGTTCCATCTCAGGCCTCTGCAGTTATGCATGCTCAGTCAATGGAACCTGGATTATGCGGATCTGTCTCTGCGGATTGTTCTGGATCAGGAGACAAGAGATTCTCTTTCGGGTTGGTTGTCTCAAGATCTTCTCTCCCAGGGAACCTGTTTTTGCAGACCTACCTGGGTGATCGGGATCACGGATGCCAGTCTGCTGGTATGGGGAGCTGTCTGGGGTTCGCTAAAGGCTCAGGGTTTATGGACTCGGGAGGAGTTGGTTCTTCCCATAAATATCGTAGAGCTGAGGGCAATCTTCAATGATCTTCTGGCTTGGCCTCAGCTTCAGCCCAGTTTATCAGGTTTTAGTCGGACAACATAACATCAGTTGCTTACATCAATCATCAGGGAGGAACTTGGAGTTCCTTGGCCATGACAGAGGTAGCCAAGATTATTCAGTGGGCAGAGGCTCACAACTGCTGTCTGTCTGCGATCCACATTCCAGGGGTGGACAATTGGGAAGCGGATTTTCTGAGCAGACAGACTTTTCATCCAGGGGAGTGGGAACTTCATCTGGAGGTGTTTTCCACCTTGATTTTCAGATGGGGCAGCTGGAGTTGGATCTCATGGCATCTCGTCAGAATGCCAAGATCCCGAGGTACGGGTCGAGGTCAAGGGATCCTCAGGCTGTACTGATAGATGCTCTGGCAGTTCCTTGGAAGTTCATTCTGGCATACGTGTTTCCTCCGTTTGCTCTTCTTCCTCGGGTCATTGCTCGGATCAGACAGGAGAGGGCATCGGTGATCCTCATTGCTCTGGCGTCGCCTCGCAGAATCTGGTATGCAGATCTGATGGAGATGTCATCTCTTCCACCTTGGAGACTTCCATTGAGGAAGGGCCTTCTACTTCAGGGTCCCTTCCTTCATTCAAATCTCATTTCTCTGAAACTGACTGCTTGGAGATTGATTGCTTGATATTGTCTAAGCAGGGATTTTCTGAGTCGGTCATTGAGGCTTTGATTCAGGCTTGTAAGCCTGTAACTAGAAAGATTTACTATAAAATATGGCATAAATATCTGTATTGGAGTGAATCCAGAGGGTTCTCTTGGAGTAGAGTTAGGATTCCTAGGATTTTGTGTTTTCTCCAGGAGGGTCTTGAGAGAGGTTTATCTGCAAGTACCTTGAAGGGTCAAATTACTGCTTTACCTATTTTGTTACACAAGCATCCAGCGGATGTGCCAGATGTTCAATCTTTTTGTCAGGCCCTGGTTAAACTCCGGCCTATGTTTAAGTTTGTTACTCCTCCTTGAGGTCTTAATTTGGTTCTTAGAGTTCTTCAACAGGCTCTGTTTGAGCCTATGGGGGGTAGTTATCATCGTGTCAACTTTCCTGCCTTCGCCGGCCCAATACGCCCGCCTAAGCTCGCCTACCTTCGCCGCCGCGGACCTGAAAAAATACGCCTAAGTTATCAATAAATCTGTCAAAAAGCCGCGCACCAAGTACGGGGCGATGAGCAGCGGACTGTCAGAGTTATCACTCATCCGATCTCGCTGCTCTTCGGCTTTTTCACAGCTTTATTGCTAGCCTGTCACTAAGCACTCACAGTAAACTACACTGTTCTACCACCTATACCGGCGCCCCCAGAGCCCCCCGCAACTAAATAAAGTTACTAACCCCTAAACCGCCGCTCCTAGACCCCGCCGCAACTATTATAAATGTATTAACCCCTAAACCGCCGCTCCTAGACCCCGCCGCAACACTTATAAATTTATTAACCCCTAAACCGCCGCTCCCGGACACTGCCGCAACCTACATTATACCTAGTAACCCCTATCCTGCCCCCCCATACCGTCGCCCTCTATAATAAAGTTATTAACCCCTATCCTGCTGATCCCGCACCTCGCTGCAACTAAATAAATAGTTTAACCCCTAAACCACAGCTCCCGGACCCTGCTGCAACCTAATCTGCCCCCCTATCAGCCAATCGGAATTAAAGTAGAAAAATCTGATTGGCTGATTGAATCAGCCAATCAGATTGAGATCGCATTCTATTGGCTGTTCCGATCAGCCAATAGAATGCGATCTCAATCTGATTGGCTAATTCAATCAGCCAATCAGATTTTTCCTACCTTAATTCCGATTGGCTGATAGAATCCTATCAGCCAATCGGAATTGAAGGGACGCCATCTTGGATGACGTCCCTTAAAGGAGCCTTCATTCGTCGTTAGTCCGTCGGGGAAGAAGGATGTTCCGCGTCGGTGGGATGAAGATGGATCCTGAAGCAAGAAGATTGAAGACCCCGCTTGGAAGATGACATCGCCCGGATGGAAGATGATCTTCAGCGCCGCTTGGAAGATGACATCGCCCGGATGGAAGACTTCTTCAGCGCCGCTTGGAGGATCACTTCATCGGATGGAAGACTTCTTCAGCGCCCCTTGGAGGATCACTTCTGGCGCTCCGGATCTCCTCTTCAGTTCCATCGGTGGCTCGGCTGAGTGAAGACGACTCAAGGTAGGATGATCTTCAGGGAATTAGTGTTAGGTTATTTTAAGGGGGGTTTGGGTTAGATTAGGGGTATGTGGGTGGTGGGTTTTAACGTTGGGGGGGGTTGTATTTTTCTTTTACAGGCAAAAGAGCAGTTTTCATAGGGGCATGCCCCACAAAAGGCCCTTTTAAGGGCTGGTAAGGTAAAAGAGCTTTGAACTTTTTTAATGTAGAATAGGGTAGGGATTTTTTTTATTTTGGGGGGCTTTATTTTATTAGGGGGCTTAGATTAGGTGTAATTAGCTTAAAATTGTTGTAATATTTTTTAAATGTTTGTAACTTATGTTTTTAATTTTTTTAACTTAGCTTTTTTATTTTTTGTACTTTAGTTAGTTTATGTAATTGTATTTAATTGTAGTTATTTGTAGTTAATTTATTTAATTTAATGATAGTATAGTGTTAGGTTTAATTGTAACTTAGGTTAGGATTTATTTTACAGGTAATTTTGTATTTCTTTTAGCTAGGTAGTTATTAAATAGTTAATAACTATTTAATAACTATTCTAACTAGCTAAAATAAATACAAAGTTACCTGTAAAATAAATATAAATCCTAAAATAGCTACAATGTAATTATTAATTACATTGTAGCTATCTTAGGGTTTATTTTACAGGTAAGTATTTAGTTTTAAATAGGAAAAATGTATTAAAGTATAGTGTAGTGTTAGGTGTAATTGTAACTTAGGTTAGTTTTTATTTTACAGGTTAATTTCTCTTTATTTTAGCTAGGTAAGCTATTAAATAGTTAATAACTATTTAATAGCTATTGTACCTAGTTAAAATAAATTGAAATTTGCCTGTAAAATAAAAATAAATCCTAAGATAGCTACAATATAATTATTATTTATATTGTAGGTATATTAGGGTTTATTTTATAGGTAAGTATTTAGTTTTAAATAGGATTCATTTAGTTAATAATAGAAATATTATTTATATTTATTTAATTAATATTTAAGATAGGGGGGTGTTACGGTTAGTGTTACACTTAGGTTTAGGGGTTAATAATTTTATTACAGTGGCGGCGGTGTAGGGGGGGCAGGATAGGGGGTTAATAAATGTATTATAGGTGGCGACGGTGTAGGGGGGCAGATTAGGGGTTAATAACTTTATTATAGAGGGCGGCGGTATAGGGGGGCAGGATAGGGGTTACTAGGTATAATGTAGGTTGCGGCGGTGTCCAGGAGCGGCAGTTTAGGGGTTAATATGTATAGAGTAGCTTGCGGTGGGCTCCGGGAGCGGCGGTTTAGGGGTTAATATGTATAGAGTAGCTTGCGGTGGGATCCGGGAGCGGCGGTTTAGGGGTTAATATGTATAAAGCTTGCGGTGGGCTCCGGGAGCGGCGGTTTAGGGGTTAACATATTTATTATAGTGGCGGTGGGCTCCGGGAGCGGCGGTTTAGGGGGCAATATATTTATTTAGTTGCGGCGGTGTAGGGGGGGGCAGATTAGGGGTGTTTAGACTCGGGGTACATGTTAGGGTGTTAGGTGCAGACATTTCCCATAGGAATCAATGGGATGTCTGGCAGCAGCGAACTTGTACTTTCGCTATGGTCAGACTCCCATTGATTCCTATGGGATTCGCCGCCTCCAGGGCGGCGGATTGAAAACCAGGTACGCTGGGCCGGAAAAGTGCCGAGCGTACCTGCTAGTTTTTTGATAACTAGCAAAAGTAGTCAGATTGTGCCGCACATTGTGCGGAACATCTGGAGTGACGTAAGAATCGATCTGTGTCGGACTGAGTCCGGCGGATAGAAGTTTACGTCACAAAATTCTACTTTTGCCGGTCTCTAGCCTTTGATAACTAAGGCGAATCAGCCTCGCCACAAATACGCTGCGGAATTCCAGCGTATTTGAGGTTGACGGCTTGATAACTAGGCCCCTATGCATTATTTGGATATTAAGATGTTATCCTGGAAGGTTTTAGTTTTGGTTGCTATTTCTTCGACTTAAAGAGTTTCGTAGCTTTCAGCGTTGCAGTGTGAATCTCCTTACCTTATTTTTCATTTTGATAAGGTAGTCCTGCGTACTGCCTTAGGTTTCCTTCCAAAAGTGGTTTCGGATAGGAATATTAATAAAGAAATTGTTGTTCCTTCTTTGTGTCCTAATCCTTCTTCTCATAAGGAGCGTTTGTTGCACAACCTGGATGTGGTTCGTGCTTTGAAATATTATTTGCAGCAGACTAAGGATTTTCGCCAGTCTTCCTCTTTGTTTGTTATGTTTTCCGGGAAGCACAAGGGTCAGAAAGCTACGGCTACTTCTCTTTCTTGTTGGCTGAGGAGTGTTATTCGCTTGGCATATGAGACTGCTGGACAGCAGCCTCCTGAGAAAATCACGGCTCATTCCACAAGGGCTGTTTCTTGTTCTTGGGCCTTAAAAAATTAAGCTTCCATGGAACAGATTTGCAAGGCTGCCACTTGGTTATCTTTACACACTTTTTCTACATTTTACAAGTTTGATACTTTTGCTTCAGCTGAGTCTTCTTTTGGGAGAAAGGTTCTTCAAGCAGTGGTGCCTTCTGTTTAGGTTCACTGTCTTGTCCCTCCCTTATCATCCGTATCCTCTGGCTTGGGTATTGGTTCCCAACAGTAATTATGATGATCCGTGGACTCACTGTGTCATTAGAAAGAAAAGAAAAGTTATGCTTACCTGATAAATGTCTTTCTTTCATTGGTGAGTCCATGGCCCGCCCAACAGTTTATTTTTCTATAAACCTCAGGCACCTTATATTACTTCCTGTCTCCATTCCCTTTGGTCGAATGACTGGGGGTTGTGAGTAAGGGAGTGGTATTTAACATCTTTGCTGTGGTGCTCTTTGCTGCCTCCTGCTGGCCAGGAGTGATAATACCAACAATAATTATGATGATCAGTGGACTCACCCTGTCAAGAAAGAAAGAAATTTATCAGGTAAGCATAATTTTTTTATTTTCCTAATGTGTTATTCTTCTTTCTCTACAACATACTTTATAATATGAATAGATACAGTTTTTGTATTTTGGTTTCTAGACACTGTAAGCTACATAAAATGATCCATCTCTTTTATTAGGGTTTCATTTCCTTAGTTCTAGATAGCTTGGAGGAGGTCAGTTACAAGGTTTTACATGTTGTGAATCAAAGCAGTTGTGAGTGAAATAAAATCCTCTCCTTGTGATTATGACCCATTCTTCCTCCTTATTAATCTCATATGATCTTCACCTACTAAAGTCATCTAGGTGATGCTAATAAAGACTTATATTGTAAAAGCGCACGCAAGGTCAAATCTGCCCATCATCTGTTTTTTTGTTGTGGTTTTTCAACCTTCTAAATTAGAATGTTATTTAGTCTGCTTCCTTAAAGACGATGTAATCATGAGAAGAACAAAAAAGCTTTGTGAATTTGTTTGATTATATCTTGGATCATCTTAAAATTCTCATTACACTTTAGATTTCCTGGTTGTGACTCAAAGAGAATCTTCAAAGTCAGTTGTGGTATTGTTGAGGGAACACCATTAACGAGACATAAAAGTCAAAATGAAACTTTAGGATTCATATAGAGCATGCAGTTTTAAACTTCGCTTGTTATCAAATTCACTTTATTCTCTTGGTATCTTTTGTTGAATCATGTACATGCACATGTCCTGAGCAACATATGGCAGCTGTATTTGTAGCTGTATGTTATACATTGTAGAGCACTAGAGGGCAGCAGTGTACATATAACCTTAATAAATTATTGTAGCAGACACTGCTGCTATATAGGGGTCGATTTTTCAAAGGCTTCGCCACCCTACGACTGCAGGTTCTCACAAGAGAACATGCAGTCCGTATTTATGTAGTAGCGGTCATTAGAAAGCTGCTTTCCTTACCTCTTTGCCACCTCTATAGGTGGCGAATTTCAATCTCCCCGGTCTCATCTGACTGGGGAAATTGACCACTCCTGCCTGCACGTGATTGGCTGTGGGGAGGGGGCAGCATTGCACAAGGGTGCAAAATTGCATCCTTGTGCAATGCTGAATTCAGAGGCAAGCTGTGGCGGACAGGGGCTTGATAAATCTACCCCATAGTGCAGACTTGTGCATGCTCCTGAGCGTACGTTAGTATTCTCTTCAACAAAGGATACCAAGAGAATATAGTGAATTTGGTAATAGAAGTAAAATGGAAAGTTGTTTAAAATTTCAATCTCTATCTTATCCATAAAAGTTTGTTTGTTTTTTGACTACTGTCTTGTTACTACATTCTCTGTATGAATCAAAACAGTGCAGATACCTCATGTGATGCTTCTTGAGTAATGCAAATAATGATTTGCATCCTTGACATAGTTGATGCCTTTACCATTACTGTCTTACTGTCTACCAATATAGCTGTGGGAGTAATCCACACTCAGTAATAATGAATGTATGAAACATTATATTCTTCCTAAATCCAATACAGATTTAAAGGGAGGTGAAATGTAAACAATGTAATTTTAAACAACTTTCCAGTTTATTTTTATTATCAAATTTTCTTTATTCCCCTAATATCTTTTGTTGAAAAGCAGAGACATGAGTTTAGGAGTGTGCATGTGCCTGAAACAATATGTGGCAGCAGTTTAGCAAAAATGTTATCCATTTGCAAGAGCACTAGATGACAGTGCTATTTCCTGCCATGTAGCGCACCAGATGCCTACCTATGCATCTCTTCAACAAAGAATACCAGGGGAACAAAGCCAATTTTATAATAGAAGTAAATTGAAACCTTTTTTTTTCCATTATATGCTCTGTGTGAATAACAACATAAAATGTTTAGGTTCACATCTCTCTAACTTAATATATTTTACTTAAAGGGACACTGAACCCCAATTTTTTTCTTTTGTGATTCAGATAGAGCATGCAATTTTAAGCTACTTTCTAATTTACTCCTATTATCAAATTTCATTCTCTTGGTATCTTTATTTGAAATGCAAGAATGTAAGTTTAGATGCCGGCCCATTTTTAGTGAACAACCTGGGTTGTCCTTGCTGATTTGTGGATAAATTCATCCACCAATAAAAAACTGCTGTCCACAGTTCTGAAACAAAAAAAAAACTTAGATGCCTTCTTTTTCAAATGAAGATAGCAAGAGAGCAAAGAAAAATTGATAATAGGAGTACATTAGAAAGTTGCTTTAACAATTTTGTTTTGCAGATATATATATACAGTAAATATATATGTACACTACCAAAACTTTTTATAGTCTCTCATCTTATTGTCTTATATTGGTTTCTTTTTCTCTACATTCTCGTTTCTCCCTTATTATATCCATTTGTTTTTATTCATTATTGTAGCTCTATTCGTGCAAGCCATGCCCCCCCCTTTTTTCCCCTTTTTTTCCCCCTTTTTTTCCCCTTTTTTGTTCCCCTTTTGTTTTTCCTCTCACCTTGCCTATTTACTCTCCTCTGTTTATTTACTCTTTCTGGCTATTCTCAGCTATATTCTCCTTCAGACACATCCTCTGCTTTTTATGACACCCCTCTCACCCCCCTCCCTCCCTTCCATTTGTTGTATGTGATGTGTTTCTATATATATATATATATATATATATATATATATATATATATATATATATATATATATATTGATCAGTATTGCTTCAGACCTGAGGAAGGGAGGAAAACTCTCGAAAGCTTGTCTTTGAAATATTATGTTAGTCCAATAAAAAAGGTATCACTGCAATACTTTATTTGAGCATCCTATATATTATATATATATACACACACACACACACACACACATATATATATATATATATATATATATATATATATATATATATATATATATATATATATATATAAAAGATGTTCAAGTGTTGCTCTGCACAGATGGATGACAGAATTTTGCAGTTTTTAGTCCTGGGATAGCAGTGACATCATGTGCTTGCTGAAATACATTGTAGATAGCATTGTGTCTTTTTGTTTTGAGGGTTTATTTATCTGATACTATAAGTGATAATGAAATTTCCCACCACACATACAGTGTTGGTGGCCTAGAGTTGGCTTTATAAAAGCTTATTAGTTTAGATTTAGAAATTTCCACTCAATTTTAAGATTTATGAAAATATTGTAGTAGGCTCCATAAAAATATCTATCTATCCATCCTGTGTGTGTGTGTGTGTATGTTTATATATATGTCATATGCAAAAGTTTAGGCACCTGTCTAATTTCGTTTTGATGCATATTGCACATTTTCTGTTAATCCAATTATCCTCATTTCACTACTGAAATATTACTGTGTCCTTCAGTTATTTGATAGATCAAAATGAAATTGCTGATCCAAACACCCAATTATTTATAAATGCAAATCATGGAAATTGTCAGGGGTGCCTACATTTTTGCATACGACTGTGTGTGTGTGTGTGTGTGTATATATATATATATATATATATATATATATATATATATATATATATCCTTTAAAAAAAGGGTTTAGTTACCTTTCCAGTTATAATTATAGGAAGATTTGTGGACAAGGAACACAAAAACATTTAGGCCACAATGAACATCCTCTGACTACTTACAGGAAAGCACAATAATTAGGAGAGAGAGAGGAAAGAAACAAAAGCATTAAGCTTGGTCATATTTATGTGGTATTTTCCAAGTAACTGCATCTGTACAATTTCAAAACCAGGGTTGTCCTCTTTGCGTTGAATGTTCCACATCACCTGTTTATATAAGTAAAGCTTTGCACAGAAGTCATTTTTTTTATTTAATTGTAAGAACCAGACACTTGTCTTACATAATTAACTCTTTAAATAGCAATGAACTTCAACTCTAAAAGGTTTGGATTCTTTCCAATTTTTCTATTATTATATTAGCTGAAGTTCATACAGGATTAAATGCCTTATTGTCCTTAGGTGTGGTAACTATAATTGAATAACACTAACAAATAAAGACACAACAACGGTATGGGAGGGTACAGACTCTTGGGTCTTATTTATTATGAAGCACAAAACCAGCAAGTTTTCACTTTCTTATCTACAACCAAAAAAGATGGCAGCAATCAGGGCCTAATTACTAACCCCTGCAAAGAATGGCCGCAAGCCCACGCTATTGACATCATGCACATCTTAGGGAGCTCTTCAGTCCAAAGCAAACCCAGGAGGGTTACCCCCAGGCTTGTAACTGTGGCGCCACCCTCCTGCATGGCCGTCACTTACACTCTCTCTCCCAGCCCAAGACCAACCATCTAAGCTATGGTGTCATACCAGCAAAACTCCAAACCAGTAGGTCCAGGATCAGTAAGTCAAACAGCTTCCTTAAACCTGGGCAGCTGAAACTACAGTCCTCAAACTTACAGAGATAGGTCAACTAACCCTCCTCTGGCCTTAGACAAAGTAAAGGTCTGCCTAATGAGGACACACTAACCGACTGTAGGTGTAAAATAGAAATCTATGAATTTACTACTACAAACAAAAGTATTATTTAAGAACTACTCTCATGTAATCTTTATTAAGATGTTGTTTAACCCTTAACTTCTGAGTCATTTTCACCCCTGTGTTTAGTTGTTTTGTTAAATGCTGCCCAAATGTAAGCCCTACTGTAGGCCATTTTCAGTCAGAAACCCACACATATTTTATAGTAGACACAGCAGATTCAAACTGTACTGTTCTTTTATGTATGTATCATGACACGTAAGAATCCCGCAACAAAAATAATCAGAAAAATGCATTTAATTAATTGCACTTAATTAAAATTGTAATTAATAAGCAAGGTTATAAGCAACAGTGTGTGTATTCCCTCCCCCCTTCTAAACACTATAATAATAAAGAAGGCGTTATCTTCATATAAATATTGGCATTTCAGTATAGTTATGTAACTTTTATCTGCATATAGGGGCTCCCATGAGCCTCTAGGCAAATAAAGAGATATGTATTCACGACCAATGATCACTATTACCACAGTAATCACCTGCCTTTTAAAACTTTTGTAATCACCTGCCCATTTCCTTAAAGGGACAGTCTACTCCAGACTGTGTATTGTTTAAAAAGATAAATAAATCCCTTTATTACCCATTTCCCAGTTTTGCATAACCAACACATTTATATTAATATTCTTTTTACCCATTTTTCACTTCTTTTGACAGACTTGCATTTTAGCCAATCAGTACCCTTTCATAAGTAACTCCATGGGTATGAGCACAATGTTATCTATATGCCACACATGAACTAACACCATTTAGCTGTGGAAAACGGCCAAAAGCATTCAGATAAGAGGCAGCTTTCAAGGGCTTAGAGATTAGCATATGAGCCTACCTAGGTTTAGCTTTCAACTACGACTACCAAGAGAACAAAGCAAATTTGATGATAAAAGTAAATTGGAAAGTTGTTTAAATTACATGTTTTATCTGAATCATGAAAGTTTAATTTTGACTAAACTGTCTCTTTAAATTGGGTTAAATGTAAACAGAATTTATTACTTTCTTTTACTTGATAATATTTAAAATTGTTTAATTACTGCTATTAAATACATGATTTAACATTTTTAGCTGCAACAATTCTTTTCATCATTTGATGCAATAAAATATCACTAAATATCACACTGATTCATATAAAAATAACAGCAGGAGTAATGTACTTTAGCTGTTATTGAACTTGTTTCATGAAAAAGTACATGAAAGCTAAAATGACACTGTAAATGCCCTGGGGTCTTGTTCTAACAATGTTGTCCAATAAAAGCACTACAAAGATCTGTGTTATGTAATGCTATCTGCTGCCCATATGACAAGTGATATCAGTTCAGTTGTATGCAATACATTTCTGTGGGTTTGTGTGCTTACATACATACACTTACACACATATGAATATAAATATATATATATTTATATAAAGTGTATATAAATATATATATATATATATATATATATATATATATATATATATATATATACACACACACACACACACACACATGTATATATATATATATATATATATATATATATATATATATATATATATATATATATATATATTTAAATATTACAGTGCCCCCACCCACACAGCTACTTCATAATGCCACCTGGCAAAATGTTCACATTTTCTGTGGAGAACACTGATGTGTGTGTGTATATGTATGTGTATATATATATATATATATATATATATATATATATATATATATATATATATATATATATATATGTATATATGTACAGTTGTATGTGTGTGTGTGTGTGTGTATATAAACATAAATGAGTACACCCCAACAGATTGGTCAGAAAACCTTTACTTACCTTTCAGAAAAAACATATTCTATGTGACACTTTACTACAAAGTACTCCCACAACTGCGGGCCATTGATTGCAACCAAGATTTGTTAATTTGCACCCACAACAAAGTGCTTTTCCCAGCAAATTCATTCAAAACCATGTTGCAAAAATGAACACAGCCCAATGAAATTCATAGGAGCAAAGCTAACTGTCTGACAACAAATTCCTAATTAACAAGAATTTAACTACAGGTGAGTCTAATTATTCATTAAACAGGTGTCCAGC
The DNA here is from genome assembly GCF_027579735.1 of Bombina bombina. NCBI lineage: Eukaryota > Metazoa > Chordata > Amphibia > Anura > Bombinatoridae > Bombina > Bombina bombina. Next base: position 235,885,255 of record NC_069504.1, on the reverse strand, counting down.
AGACAGTTGATTATAAAAGGGCGTTAGTTACCAAAGAAAACCCCTTCCCATGTCATGCTGTCAGAAATTGGCACAACATGGAAGAGAAATGGCAAAAGGCCTGAGAAAGAAAATCATTTATTTACAAGAAAGGTGAAGGCTACAAGAAGATCAGCAAAGCTTTACTTATCAGTCAGAATACTGTACAAAAGTGTACAAAAATGTAACAATGATGGAACTGCAACCATCTCACAGAGATGTCCAGGCTGTCCACGGAAGTTAACACCTCAACAGGAGCGTCTTCTGATGAGAAGGGTTGAAGAAAATCGCCATGCAAGTTCACTGCCGTTAGCTAAAGAAGTAGGAATCCAAACTGGGGTGGTTGTTTCCTGTGACACAATATGGCGTACACTGCAGACGAATGGCATGCATGGGTGTCGCTCACGAAGGAAGCCTCTCCTAAAGCTCATGCACAAAAAAGCCCACCTAGAATTTTCCCGGACTCATACTGAAAAGGAAGACTACTGGGACTCTGTACTCTGGAGTGATGACATCAAGATAAATGTTTTTGGAACTGATGGCTTCAAAACTGTATGGAGTTGCAAAGGTGAGGCGTACAATGAAAAATGCATAGTGCCTACAGTGAAACATGGTGGTGGCAGTGTCCTTCTGTGGGGCTGCATGAGTGCTGCTGGTGTCAGGGAGCTGCATTTGATTGATGGTATCATGAATTCACAGATGTACTGCTCTATATTGAAAGAGAAGATGCAACTATCACTCCGTGCCCTTAGTCGTCATGCAGTTTTCCAACATAATGATGATCCAAAACACACATCTAAGGCCACAGTTGCATTTCTGAAGATGAACAGAGTGAAAGTAATGCAGTGGCCAAGTATGTCTCCTGATCTGAACTCTATCGAACACCTATGGGGAATTCTGAAGAGACAAGTTGAGCATCACTCTCCATCCAGCATCCAGGCTCTAAAAGAGGTTGTTCTTGAAAAATGGAAAAAGATAGATGTTGCAATATGTCACCAACTTGTTCATTCCATGCTTAGAAAACTTGGTGCTGTCCTTACAAATCATGGAGGTCATACAAAATACTAGATGTAGTAGTTTATGTTGTGGGGTGTATTCATTTGTGCATCACCTACTTTGAGTAAACCTGAATATTTTGTAATCTAAGTTTATATTATTAACCTTACTTTTATGTAATGAGCTAAACAAATGTTCTACAAAACTCAGTTTTGTCAAAATTCTGGAAATTGTTCTTGTGTTCTTTGAGATATTGATTAAAATCTTACTTTTAAAAAGGGGTGTACTTATTTATGCTGAGCACTGTGTATATATATATATATATATATATATATATATATATATATATATATATATATATACACATATATACATACAGTTGTATGCAAAAGTTTAGGCACCACTGACAATTTCCATGATTTTCATTTATAAATAATTGGTTGTTTGGATCAGCAATTTCATTTTGATCTATCAAATAACTGAAGGACACAGTAATATTTCAGTAGTGAAATGAGGTTTATTGGATTAACAGAAAATGTGCAATATGCATCAAAACGAAATTAGACAGGTGCATAAATTTGGGCACCCCAACAGAAATATTGCATCAATATTTAGTAGAGCCTCCTTAAGCAGAAATAACAGCCTCTAGACGCTTCCTATAGCCTGTAATGAGTGTCTGGATTCTAGGTGAAGGTATTTTGGACCATTCCTCCTTGCAAAACATCTCTAGTTCAGTTAGGTTTGATGGTTGGCAAGCATGGACAGCCCGCTTCGAATCACCTGGCACTGGGATTGTCATTCCAGAACATTGTACTTGTTCCTCTGCATAAATGTCAGAGTAGATTTTGAGCAGTGTTTTGGGTCGTTGTCTTGTTGAAATATCCAGCCCAGGCGTAACTTCAACTTTGTTACTTATTCCTCAACATTATTCTCAAGTATCTACTGATATTGAGTGGAATCCATGCAACCCTCAACTTTAAAGGGACACTGAACCCAAATGTTTTCTTTTGTGATTCAGATAGAGCATGAAATTTTAAGCAACTTTCTAATTTACTCCTATTATCAAATGTTCTTTATTCTCTTGGTATCTTTATTTGAAATGCAAGAATCTAAGTTTAGATGCCGGCCCATTTTTGGTGAACAACCTGGGTTGTCCTTGCTGATTGGTGGACAAAAATCATCCACCAATCAAAAAGTGATGTCCAGAGTTCTTAACCCCAAAAAAGCGTAGATGGCTTTTTTTTCAAATAAAGATAGCAAGAGAAGGAAGAAAAATTGATAATAGGAGTAAATTAGAAAGTTGCTTAAAATTGCGTGCTCTATCTGAATCACAAAAGAAAAAATTTGGGTTCAGTGTCCCTTTAACAAGATTCCCAGTACCGGCACTGGCCCCAGAGCATGATGGAACATCCATCAAATTTTACTGTGGGTAGCAAATGTTTGTCTTGGAACACTGTGTTCTTTTTCCGCCATGCATAACTCCCCTTTTTATGACCAAATAACTCAATCTTTGTTTCATCAGTCCACAGCACCTTCTTCCAAAATGAAGCTGGCTTGTCCAAATGTGCATTTGAATACCTCAAGCGACTCTGTTTGTGGCGTGTGTGCAGAAAAGGCTTCTTCCGCACCACTCTCCCATATAGCTTCTCCTTGTGCAAAGTGCGCTGAATTGTTGAACGATACACAGTGACACCATCTGCAGCAAGATGATGTTGTAGTTCTTTGGAGGTGGTCTGTGGGCTGTTTTTGACCATTCTCATCATCCTTTGCTTCTCCGATATTTTACTTGGCCTGCCACTTCTGCCCTTAACAAGAACTGTGCCTGTGGTCTTCCACACTATGTTCCTCACAGTGGACACTTACAGCTTAAATCTCTGCAATAGCTTTTTTGTAGCCTTCCCCTAAACCATAATGTTGAACAATCTTTGTTTTCAGGTCATTTGAGAGTTGTTTTGAGGCCCCCATGTTGCCACTCTTCAGAGGAGAGTCAGAGAGAGCAACAACTTGCAATTGGCCACCTTAAATACCTTTACTCATGATTGGATGCACCTGTCTATGAAGTTCAAGGCTTAATGGGCTCACCAATTGCGTGTTCCAATTAATCAGTGCTAGGTAGTTACAGGTATTCAAATCAACAAAATGACAAGGGTGCCAAAATTGATGCATCTGTCTAATTTAGTTTTGATGCATATTGTACATTTTCTGTTAATCCAATAAACCTCATTTCACTACTGAAATATTACTGTGTCCTTCAGTTATTTGATAGATGAAAATGAAATTGCTGATCCAAACACCCAATTATTTATAAATGCAAATCATGGAAATTGTCAGGGGTGACTAAACTTTTGCATACAACTGTACATATATACACATATATATATATATATATATATATATATATATATATATATATATATATATATATATATATATATATATATATATATATATATATATATATATATTTATATATATGTACAGTATACAATTACATACGCATATACAAACACATATAAATAAATATATATTTTTAGTATTCGCTAATTTGCTAAAATGTTAGCCTGTTGGTCGGTAAAATCAGCTGGGTGGTGCACCCGCTAAAAAGATACACACACAAATAACACAGAGAGAGATAGATATACTATGTGTGTATGGTATGGAAATACATTTTCATAGAAGATATTTCACGCACAAAATAAAAAAACTTATTTTTTGTATTATTATTTGTATTAAATGTATTATTTTTATTTTTTACAAACTGAAGACCATCCTGACAAATCAATTGGTCATAGTAGTTAAAAAGAAAGGGAAGTGACTGATATGGGACAGCAGTTTCCTTGATTACATTGAAACATGTTTTTGTTTCTTGTGTAGTCGTTGATCCAAGTGACCCTTCAATGAAATAAGTGAGTCATTAAAACTGAAAGTAGAAACAGTTTTTTTTTTGTTTAATGCTCACAGTATAGCAGTTTCCTTTAGAACTCTGACTTTTCCAATTGGAATGTGATCCTGAATAGTTCTGCCATCAAAAGCAAGAAACATTTTCTCTGAATCATATTTTTTATTATCTTTTTTTTTTTCTCTCTCTTCTCTCCCTCCTCTCTGTCCTGTAGATTTACACAGACTGGGCTAACCACTACCTTGCAAAATCTGGTCACAAGAGGTTTATAAAGGACTTGCAGCAAGACATTACTGATGGTGTTCTACTTGCAGACATTATCCAGATTATTGGTAAGTCTGATCTTTAGGGAAACCGCATGAAGCAGACACTGAGTGTTAGGGGAGTGTCACATTTAAGGAGGTGGAGAAAAAAGAAAAGACTGTTGGACTTAAACTCTGAAGTTCAATGTGTGTTTCAATATGTCTTTAGTTACTAACTCCAGATGTCTGTGAGGTTCACATCGTTCCTGGATTTTGTTTGAAAATTCGTTAGCATGAAAATGTTTTGGAAGTAACTGTCTAACCGTTATTTTACAACGGCTACATGTGCACACTTCACATGCTGAAATGTCAGAAATGAAAACATGATCAAACCATATGTCTCCCATGTGTGCATTTTGGGAGCGGGAGGCTCTCATTCCTTGTTGGATGCCTTGAAACATTATCCCTGACCATGCAGAGACAATTGTGAAGGATATCATGTCAGCAGTTACTTGGCAGGGGCTGGAGAATTAACAACATAACCCAATTCACACTTCACTTAGGACTGAACATGTACAGTATGGGATATGCCTGGCAATAATTCTATAGGATTCTCTTAATTCTGTATGTTATGGTAAACCTACGTATAACTCACGATTATTAGGGCTTTCCTAACAGCATTATTCATTGCTATTTTTCTTTTTTTTTTAGCAAATGAAAAAGTTGAAGATATCAATGGCTGTCCGAAGAGTCAATCACAGATGGTAAGAATTATTTACGATTATGTGACATTGTGTGGTCTCTGGGTAAATATTCTTATTTTTATTTGCATGCTGATAAAGGGATCAGTCATACAGCTTCTTTTCTACATGAAAAGCTATTTTACTTACAACATTGTATATCACTAATATTAATGAGGTGCATTTCAACTAGAAATAGCTTCTTTTTGCTTAGGAGTTAATAGACGTTAAAGGGATAGAAAGGTCAAAATTGAAATGTGCATACTTCCATTAGCAAAGATGCTTTTAGAAAAATGTATTACTGGTTTTAGCAGCATACACACATATGCTGTAAGGCCCTGTGCACCAGTATTCAAGCACTGCACTTTCTCAGAGAGTGAGTATTGGTTTGTATCCAAGACGGCATACACATCACCGCCAACTTTCTCAGCAGGCATGGTGTTTGAATACTGGTGCACAGGCCCTCATAGCATATGTGTGTATGCTGCTGAAAAAACAATAACTTGTATTAATTTCTAAAGGAAGTATACTGCAAAATTGCTTCTATTTAAAAATAAATGTACCTATGCACATTTAAATTTTTTAACTTGTTATCCATTTAAATCGCTATGTCAAGATTTCCAATTTCTTGTTATAATAAGCATTATATATAGTCACAATGTTATAAAATGATATGTAGTCTAGTATAGGTTTTCGTACCAGTTAGAATATAATGTTTTAGATCTTCAAGAGCTCAATGTTTACAAAAATGCAGATTTCTAATATGAATGCTTCTTTTTATATATTATATTTTCATATAATACCTTAAAGGGACATTGTACTGTAAATTGTATTTTGTTTGTGTTTATCTGTTCAAAATTATCTTTTTTTACCTATTGAAGTGGGGTATTAAATTGTTTACAAATAAATACTTTTGTTATTTAAAATGTTTAACTCTTGAAAGTCCATCACCTGTACTGAAAATACAAATACTGCAGTATTCTCTATACAAAAGCAATATAAATAAAAGGCAGAATCACATATACATTTCCTAGTGGGTATAGAGAAAACAGCCCATTTCAATGGGTGTTCTTGTAGCTATAATGAATTCGTATCCACTTCTGAGCACATTGTCCCATTAATGCTTTTTCAATTATTTGTTATACTAATCGGTATTGCATTTAACAAACTGAAAATTTATACCAGCATTGAAAATGAAAATTTCAGCACAGTATTGGCTTTTTGAGATAGATAACAAGACCCTTGTGTAGAGGGAGATGGATAAGTAGGCCTGCTCTTCCTACTCAGCCCATTTAATAGGTTATTTTCTCGATACCAGTAGTTTGTAGTTTCAATGAGCAAAACCAGCAATTTAATACAAAATCAAATACAGTACAAAAAAGTACATTAGTTCATTTAAAAAAATAAAATAAATATATATATATATATATATATATATATATATATATACATACACATATATATATATATATATATATATATATATATATATATATATATATATATATATATATATATATATATATATAAATATTCACCAAAGTTTCAAAGATATGCGCACATAGAGTCCCAACATAAAGTTCAAAAAGCCAATCCAGTAATGATGAAAATTAACACAGTACCTTGCATCTGCTGTAAGATCATCTCCCGGAGTGTGAGAGATGTGTGGCGATATGGGAGACCTGCAGCTGCAGCGCCCAGAGCGTGTCCGTTGAGCTCCAATAGAAGATAGAAATCCAAGGTGGGTGGGCGCCAATAGCGCAAAAAAGTACTCCTCAATGTAGTATAAAAACTTAATATTTATTAGCAAAAGGGTAAAAACATGACAGCAATAGCAGCTGTAAGAAGCCATGTCTGCGTGAGGTCTGAACGCTGGCATTGTGTTTTTAGTGCTTCTTACAGCTGCTATTGCTGTCATGTTTTTACCCTTTTGCTAATAAATATTAAGTTTTTATACTACATTGAGGAGTACTTTTTTGCGCTATTGGCGCCCACCCACCTTGGATTTCTATATATATATATATAAATTTGCTTTCTTGCTATGTTTTTCAGTATGGTTAACTATGGAAATTGGAAAGTCTTGCATTTAGGTGTAATGCATTATAACTCCTAAATAAGATACTGGCAGTGTGCAAGCTGTTCATGCATATTCACCAATGTACTGATACGATAGAAGCGTAGGTGCTACTTGTAGTAATTAGAGGCCAGTGTTACACATGACTGGGGGTGTGAGGCCTCACCCGGACCCATTGTAGCAACACCAGTACTGATTGCAGGGCCGGATAGGCCACCTAGATGAGTGGGCCTGGTATTGATTGAGACATCTGAGATTCCTCTAGTTATGTTCCTGGTGTAAGGGTTACCTGTCGTAACCGAGGGTAAAATGATTACTACATGTAGTAAGCAGGGAGTATTTTTAGTATTATGTGTAGGAATCCTTTGGTAGTGTAAGTGAAATATGTCTACATGGAGGTAGGTGCCTTACATAAAATGATTGGGGTTAGCGTGTAATAATCCCAATGTGGCCCTAAATTGGTAAAAATAGATTACTGTATGCATTTGACCAGGGGAGGTATTGTGCAGTAGTTGGGTGTTAATATTCCTGCTCATGGTTGAAATAATCCCTGGTAGTGAAGAAAATGCAGCATAAATAATAAAAAAAAGTAAAAAAAAAAAAAGTATGAGGGAGTAAAATTAGATTAAAAGGCCATTAAACCCAAACATTTTCTTTCACGATTCAGATAGAGAATACAATTTTAAACAAGATTCCAATTTGCTTCTATTATCTAATTTGCTGCAATCTTTGTATATACGTTGTTAAAGGGCCATAATACCCAAATGTTTAAACACTTGAAAGTGATGCAGCATAGCTGTAAAAAGCTGACTAGAAAATATCACCTGAACATCTCTATGTAAAAAAGAAAGATA